>NW_028250410.1:0-187500 GCF_964263255.1 Lissotriton vulgaris
TCACTCACGTACCACGGCGTCCCCCACCCGCCACCTCCTCCGCCCCCCCCTACTCACCACCATGGCCTCCGCCCCTTCACTTCCTCCACCCGCCCTCCCCTCACTCACTACCACGGCGTCCACCCCCCTCCCCTCCTCCGCCCCCCCCCCATGGCCTCCGCCCCTACACTTCCTCCTCCCCGCCCTCCCCCTCACTCACTACCACGGCGTCCACCCCTCCACCTCCTCCCCCCCCCCTACTCACCACCATGGCCTCCGCCCCACACTTCCTCCACCCTCCCTCCCCCTCACTCACTACCACTCTCCACCCTCCACCTCCTCCGCCCCCCCTCTACTCACCACCATGGCCTCCGCCCCTACACTTCCTCCACCCGCCCTCCCCCTGAGGTGACACTCACTACCACGGCGTCCACCCCTCCACCTCCTCCGCCCCCCCTACTCACCACCATGGGCCTCCGCCCCTACACTTCCTCCACCCGCCTCCCCCTCACTCACTACCACGGCGTCCACCCCTCCACCTCCTCCGCCCCCCCTACTCACCACCATGGCCTCCGCCCCTACACTTCCTCCACCCGCCCTCCCCCTCACTCACTACCACGGCGTCCACCCCTCCACCTCCTCCGCCCCCCCCTACTCACCACCATGGCCTCCGCCCCTACACTTCCTCCACCCGCCCTCCCCCTCACTCACTACCACGGCGTCCACCCCTCCACCTCCTCCGCCCCCCCCCTACTCACCACCATGGCCTCCGCCCCTACAGCTTCCTCCACCGCCCCTCCCCTCACTCACTACCACGGCGTCCACCCCTCCCCCGGGCCTCTCCCCCTCCGCCCCCCCCCCTACTCACCACCATGCCTCCGCCCCTACACTTCCTCCACCCGCCCTCCCCCTCACTCACTACCACGGCGTCCACCCCTCCACCTCCTCCGCCCCCCCTACTCACCACCATGGCCTCCGCCCCTACACTTCCTCCACCCCGCCCTCCCCCTCACTCACTACCACGGCGTCCACCCCTCCACCTCCTCCGGCCCCCCCTACTCACCACCATGGCCCCGCCCCTACACTTCCTCCACCCGCCCTCCCCCTCACTCACTACCACGGCGTCCACCCCGCCACCTCCTCCGCCCCCCCCCCCTACTCACCACCATGGCCTCCGCCCCTACACTTCCTCCACCCGCCCTCCCCCTCACTCACTACCACGGCGTCCACCCCTCCACCTCCTCCGCCCCCCCCCCTACTCACCACCATGGCCTCCGCCCCTACACTTCCTCCACCCGCCCTCCCCCTTACTCACTACCACGGCGTCCACCCCTCCACCTCCTCCGCCCCCCCTACTCACCACCATGGCCTCCGCCCCTACACTTGCTCCACCCGCCCTCCCTCTCACTCACTACCACGGCGTCCACCCCCTCCACCTCCTCCGCTCCCCCCTACTCACCACCATGGCCTCCGCCCCTACACTTCCTCCACCCGCCCTCCCCCTCACTCACTACCCACGGCGTCCACCCCTCCACCTCCTCCGCCCCCCCTACTCACCACCACGGCGTCCACCCCTCCACCTCCTCCGCCCCCCCTACTCACCACCACGGCCTCCGCCCCTTCGCCCCTCCGCCCCTCCGCCTCCTTCCACCCGCCCTCCCCCTCTCGCTGGCTCCGTGTGAATGACACAGAGGAAGAAGATCCGACCAAAGGAACTTCCTCTTATCGGATGTGAGTGTGAAACACCCCAACAGCAAAGCCACATCCACATCACATGTCGCAGCTTATCTCTCACTCAAGCGTGTTCTGAGCGTCGCGTGTGGCACATGGTGTGACTGAGACTTACCAAGGAAAAGCCACAGCAGGAGCCAAAAATGTCCCAGTGTGCGCTTCGTAATCAAAGACCTCCACAATCCGGGCCCTGTGGTACCCAGCAGCGGCTGCCCCTAGGGTGCACCCGGGCGTTGCCCGCTGCCCAGAAGGGGCTCCGCTAGCCGTACTGCGCATGTGTCAGACAGGGACTGTTACAGCCCAGCATCTCACATACACAACACATGTATGTCAGGTAATGGAGCTTCAGGACCTGTCAATCACACACCCTCTTGCCCTATCAGAAGCTGGAAACCTTGGTACCTGCAACTCTGTTCCAGCTTCTGATTGGGTGGAATCTGGTGGGTCTGCCTCCGGGTGCAGGAAATCGTGTGCTTGCCAGGGTAGATTTCTGTGTTTAAACGTTTGAGTGTTTGTCTGTGCCCTGGGGAGTGCAGGTTTATGTATGTGTGAATGTCTTTGTGTGCATGTCTGTGATCTGAAAGTCTGGCCCAGGGGTTGGCAAGGCCCAAGGCAGAGTGCTGGATAGTGTTTTTGGGCCTCACCACTGCCATAACCCACCAACCGCCACTGGTGGTGCCTGGCTTTTTTGCCCGGCAATGTTAAGAAATACACGTATGTGTTTGGCAGTGGCGTAGCTAGGAGGGGGGTGGAGGGACGGTTTGCCCCAGCCGGCACTGTTCTTGGGGGGTGATGGAGGCGACCAAGTCGTGTCTGTTGACTACCACCATCTCCCCAACCCCGAGAACAAGTCATCTGTTGTCTGCCAGCCCCCTGGCCCCCACCCAGGGAACAAGTCATCCGTCAGCTGCTACCCCCGCTCTTACCTGCACCGGGCAGCAAACTTAGGGTCCACCCCGGGTGGCAGTAGGTCTAGCTATGCCACTGGTGTTTGGTGAACCACCTTATTTCTCTGAACCCCCTGTCTAAGGTGATATTTGTGCTTTGGAACGGGTCACAAACATACAGCCCTAATTTCAATTTGTAATCATCACAATTTTTCTACCCAGTTTATCCACACCCTATTGAGTCTGGAATTAGGGCTGCATGTCTTGTAGGGAACCAGAGATCTGACCAGATGCTATTGGTATTTCAGATATCATGAAAATCACAGTATATACCTTACCGCTTGAAAATGTTGCTTGCGGCAAGATCTAACCTCCATTGATAGAATAGTCTCAGCTACATTTTCATTTAAAACAGAGTTGTGCAATTTGCAGCTTCTTCTGTGATCCAAATTTGTGATCAAAAGGTTAAACACAAACCCTTTCAGTGGATGTCCACTCAGCCTCCCATCTAAGTAGAGTCTCCCCGGGACTCGGCAGAATTTAAATGACATTGCAGCAGTCCAATTGGGTCACAACTAGTGCAGGAACTAATGTGATGATTTAACAGAAGTGCAGTAAGGAGAAGGTTTCTGTAGAATTTGTAAGAGTTGAAAATCATGGTTAATGGCAGACCATAGACCATAATAGGGTGTGAAGATGAACACCCACCTTTTAAGGTTTTTGAGCAAAGGGACAATTTCTGGACTTAGATAGGGATTACTAAACCACCATTTAAATGTCCTCCAGTAAAGGGATTATGCAGTTCTTCACCCAGTAAAACCCTGTGCTAAAGGTCAGGGGCTTCAGGTGGAGGCACAGCCTGGGCTCCTGCTGATGCCTTGATGCATTATCAGAACTCAATACACTTCACCCAGCTAGAACACTGCCTACCACGGCCCTGGATATCCTCCACACACTCTGGGGCATGTTGTCAAGCACAGAGTTGAAAGTATCGCCGCTTTGGTGGTGGAAGACTGCTGCTGGGGCGTTGGTAGTGGGCTTGGTGGTATACGCTTGGGAGTTCCAATAGAGGCCCATGTTGACACCAGAACGTTGGCTTCTAGTGGAGTTCTCGGGCATGTTGTCGGGCCCATTATCGCCGCTCTGGCGGCAGTTTTCTGCCGCTGGGGCGGCGATAATTTTGGCTCCGTTTCTGGATAATATGCCCCTCTGTTACCCACCCACCGACCGGGTGGTGGTAAATAGCAATAGACTGGTCCCCTGTATCTGGGAAACAAGCAGCTTTTCACTCAGAGTTCTTGGGTCTACATAGTTAGTCCCCATGACCTGACCTGTGCACTATTAATCATAAATTATGTGTGGGGACATCGGACGGAATTGGCGATTTCAGTCCCCAGCATCTTAGCACCTAAATCCTCCCAACTTGTAAAGATAGCCTCAGACAAATTGAGGCGTGAGATCTTTGATTAGTTTAATCAATTCTGCATAAAATAAAACCCCTTCACAAAGATAACTCCAAGAAAGATTGAAAAATCACATTCTCTGGATAAGAAGCAAATAAAATGTGTCTACAGCTGGATAATTTACCCATGTAATTGAAGAGTATAAAATGGTACAATCGAATACACTATTTTGGTTGTAATCAACGTAAGGGGGAATATATTTTTTTGTATACATTTTTAAATTACAATTTATAATAAGTCCTGGGGTTATTGCTCATTATCTATAATTGGATTCACTTAGATGCTTTTTGGGAGATCTCGTTCACAAAATACATTCTTTTAAAGCCCCAAACCTGATTAAGTACTTCATAAAATGCCCTGCCAGTCGTTTTGTTCTAAAAAAATAATTAGAAATAGAGTTGATAGCAATGAAAGTGAGCAGTTTCTTCCATAAAAAGTTGTTTATTCAGTTGGTATATAATTGATAGTCTAAGGAAATCAGCCATCTGGGTGTAAATGCAGTGGTTTATTTTTATTTCGTGTGCTATGTTTGTTAGAGGCCCAAGCCACGTGTTATATTGGTCATTATCAGGGAGATCTAGATATTGACACAAATATAGATGCAATATTTTGTGCATGTTCAATATTACTAGCCACTTTTCGTATGCACTAATACTACTTTAGTTGCACTTTATAAATTAGGAATACAAACGTCCCCATCAACAACCTTCCCTAATTTGTTAGTATAAAAATTGGTACAAACAAATTAACTGTGTACTTAGGAATCCACCTGGATGTTCATATTTTTTCCAAATAAACTACAATGTTTTACTGAAATATCATTGTTAATGTAAGTGATCCAATGTCGAATGTTTCACACGTCATACCTTCACATAAAATAAGAGTAGGTTTCAAATCAGGCACAAATTTCTCATCACGAAGTACAGGTCCTTTCTCTTTCATCGTACAGTCCAGACGCTCGCCTTGTAGCAAATGCACTGTCATCAATCTATGTTTTACTATTGGGCAATGTGACAACTGGGACTTGACACCCCATTCCATTCCACCATTTCTTGAATTAAGTGGTTGCTTTTGCACCTCTATTATGTTGGAAGCATGAAAAACAATATGTCTGGCATTATAAAATGCGTCACTTTAGTTTAGTCACAAAACTGTTGATGGTCAGCTATTGAGAAGAGTAGTAGTCACACACGTCAGTCAATCGGAGAGAGAATGAGCTTGATAGGGTTAAAATTGTACATGACTAGTAAATAAAAAATGACCCACGACAAAAAAAGAAAGAACGGGTCTAAGGTGATATTTGTGCATTGGAACGGGTCTAAGGGGATATTTGTGCATTGGAACGGGTCTAAGGGGATATTTGTGCATTGGAACGGGTCTAAGGGGATATTTGTGCATTGGAATGGGTCTAAGGTGATATTTGTGCATTGGAACGGGTCTAAGGGGATATTTGTGCATTGGAACGGGTCTAAGGTGAAATTTGTGCATTGGAACGGGTCTAAGGTGATATTTGTGCATTGGAACGGGTCTAAGGGGATATTTGTGCATTGGAACGGGTCTAAGGGGATATTTGTGCATTGGAACGGGTCTAAGGTGATATTTGTGCATTGGAACGGGTCTAAGGGGATATTTGTGCATTGGAACGGGTCTAAGGTGATATTTGTGCATTGGAACGGGTCTAAGGGGATATTTGTGCATTGGAACGGGTCTAAGGGGATATTTGTGCATTGGAACGGGTCTAAGGGGATATTTGTGCATTGGAACGGGTCTAAGGGGATATTTGTGCATTGGAACGGGTCTAAGGTGAAATTTGTGCATTGGAACGGGTCTAAGGTGATATTTGTGCATTGGAACGGGTCTAAGGGGATATTTGTGCATTGGAACAGGTCTTTTTTTTTTTTGTTTAAGAAATTTTTATTAAGCATTAAAAGGTGATACAGAAAACATGTCATGAAAAATTAGGAAAAAGTACATACGGGTGTAATAATAATTAAAAGACATCAATCTACAGGAATTTATATAGAGAAAAGAAAGGTATGAAAAGATAGGAAGGAGAAAGAAGAAAGGAAAGGATTGGGAAGGAAAAAAGAAAAGGAAGAAAGCAGAAGACAGGGAAAGAGGAGAGGAAAGAGAGAGGAGAAAAAGGAAGGAAAATTAAGGGATCATGAGGGACAAGGAGCACGCGGTAGGGGAGAAGGATTGGAGGAGAGATATGAAGTAAAGGGAAGCCATAATAAATCAGATTTAATTTTCAAAGGAATAGAGGTAGAAGAGGCAATAGAAATTCTATGTTCATCACATATATAATTCCACCATGTGTGGACCGAGATTTTAGAATTATCTTTCCAACACGACAAAATAACTTTAAATGCAAGTGCAATAAAAAGATCTAACAACTTAGCAGATGAGGGTGTACTAATATCAATATCATCAGATAAAGAACCTAAAAATATGTGTATGAAAGACAATTGTGAAGAAAGAGATAACATTTTCATACATATATTCCAAACATCAGTCCAAAAAGATAAAACTGGGGAACAATAGTAAAGTTGGTGTTGTAGAGTACCAGGATCTTTAGAACAGGACCAACATAGAGGAGAGGAGGTTGGAGAAAATTTATGTATAGTAACCGGTGTAATAACAACTCTGTGGTAAATAAAAAGTAGGGATTGGGTAATGCGTGCAGCAACAGAAACTTTGAAGAGTCGAGACCATATACGATCCCACAATGCAGTGTCAAAGGAGACATCCAGATCAGTTTCCCAAGCAGTCTCCACTGTAGACTTAAATCGAACAGAACAATTAGATAATAAGAGTGAATATACAAGAGCAGCTTTAGGTTGTTGGGTAGAAAAAAGAGGGTAAAGTGGAGCGACAGGAGTAAAAGAAGAAAAAGAATCAGAGGAAGAGGATAACGAAGATAAGTGAGATTGAATAGCAGAGATTATAATAGAATATTCAGCAAGAAAAGAGGAGGGTAAGTTAAACTTATTTTGTAGATCCACAAAAGAAAGGAGAGTAGAATCAAGAAAAAATTGATGTACAAACATTATATCCTTTTCTTTCCAGTGTTTAAAGTAAAATGATTTACCTTTATATCTAAGAAATTTGTTGTACCAAACTACAGATGATAAAAAACATTGTAGAGGGGAAAGGGAAGAGGTAAAAACATTTTGCAAGGTAGATTGGCAATATTTCAAAATAGGATACTTGGATATAAAGGTACAATTTGACATGAAAGGAACATGTTGAAATGAGAAATCTTTCAAAAAAGAGCGTTCCAGGAGCACCCACTTAGGAACAGGAGTATCAAGGAAATCATATGCCAAGGAGAAGGATTGTTTGATAAGAAAGGCAGAATGATAAGAGCCAAAATCAGGGAAACGAACACCACCTTCATTTTTAGGACGAACCAGCTTATGTAATCCAATGCGGGGATGTTTATTGTTCCACAAAAATTTTGTGCATATTGAATTGATACGGGAAAAATAGGATTTAGGGATTTTGAATGGGAGCATAGAGACTGTATATAAAACATGCGGGGTAATCATCATTTTGATGGTATCTAATCTACTCCACCAAGAAAGAAATAGGGGAGACCAAATCTGTAGAAGTGATTGAATTTTCTTAATTAACGAATCAAATGTTATTTTAAGGGTATCTTTTAGAGAGGAAGAAAACCATATGCCGAGGTATTTAATTTTAGAAGGACACCATGCAAAATCAGTATTATTAAACATATATTGAAAACACAAAGGGTTAAGGGGAAGCACTTCTGTTTTGGATAAGTTAAGCTTATATCCTGATATTGAGGAATATAACTGAACTTCATCTAAAAAGGGTGGGAGGGAAGATTCAGGATTAGACATGTAAATGAGGACATCATCGGCGTACGCTGAGAGTTTAGTTTCGACAGAGGAGAATTTTAAACCAGTGATATGAGGGTTAGAACGAATACGTTGTAAAAAGGGTTCAAGGCATAGGATAAATAATAAAGGAGAAAGGGGACAGCCTTGTCTCGTGCCTCTTGTTAAAGAAAAAAATCTGGAAAATTGATTGTTAACAAAAATACTGGCACGAGGGGAGGAATAAAGGAGTCGGACTAACGCTATAAACTTCGGGCCAAAACCAAACCAAGTAAGGGTTTGAAACATGTACTGCCAATTAATACGATCAAAAGCTTTTTCAGCATCTAGGGAAAGGGCTGCTAATGGGGTTTTGACATTTTTACTGTGAGAAAGGACATTGGAAAAAAGACGGGCATTATCCGCAGCAAGTCTGCCCTTAACAAAACCCACCTGGTCCGTGTTGATTAATCGAGGGATAATGGAATCAAGGCGAGAGGCAAGGATTTTAGCAAAAATTTTACAGTCATAATTAATTAAGGATATGGGGCGGAAATTCTTACATTGGGAATGATCCTTGTCAGGTTTCGGGATGATGACAATGAGGGCATCTAAGAATGACCCAGAGGCTTTAGCTTCAAAAATAAAAGAATTAAATAATTGAAGGAGTTTGGGAGCAAAAAATGAATGAAAGGAGGAGTAAAATTCAATCGGCAGACCATCAGGACCAGGGGCTTTTGATTTCTTAAGGGAATGAATAGCTGAGGTAATCTCTTGGAGAGTAATTTCACGTTCCAGGTGTGAAAATTCAACAGGAAGGTCTGGGGGGGAGGGAAGGCCTTCAAAAAAAGTTGTTAAGTTAGCATCAGAAGGGTGAGTATCATCTGTATATAAGGCTTGATAGTAATTGTGAAAAACTTCGGCAATGTCTTCATCAGAGGTGACCAGTTTGTTCAGTGAATCATTAAAAATTGGGCCGACAGCTTTGCGTTCAGATTTGATTTTCAAGTAGTTGGCCAGCATTTTACCTGCTTTGTTCTGACCCCCATGATACTTAGATTTTATTTTAAGGAGGGTATGACACGCTTCATTAGTTATAATTTTATTGAGAGCTGTTTTGGCAAGAATCAGGTCCTGAAGGGCAGATGGGGATTTGGAGGAGAAATATGAATGTTCAAGGGTTTTAATATGTTTAAGTTGATCCTCATATTTTTGCTTGTTAAGCTTCTTTTTGGCAGAAACATATGAAATCGTAAAAGCACGAAAAGAAGCCTTAAAAGCATCCCAAGTGTTGGGAATGGAAGTATCAACAGGGTCATTAAAGGAAAAATATTCATTAAAAAACTCAGTACATTTTTTCATAAAAGTGGCATCAGATAAAAGAAAAGAGTTAAATTTCCAACGACTAAAATTGGAGGGACTAATGGATAAATCCAGGGTAGTGTAAACCGGTGCATGGTCAGAAATAAAAATAGAGCCAATAACCGATTTTTGAAGGGAGGGAAGGAGAGACTTACTAATCATAATGTAATCAATCCTTGAACGAGTATGGTGGACATTAGAAAAAAAAGTATATTCCAGTAAATCAGGGTTACACACTTTCCACGAGTCATACAGAGGACGAGAGGCAATGGCAGATTGAAAAGCCTTATGGGTTTTATCAGGTTGAAATTTACTCAAAGACAAGCGGTCTGAAAAAGGGTCCAACCATTGGTTAAAATCACCAGCAACGATGAAATTAGGGCAATCAATGGATGCAATAAGCAATTTAATGTCTTTCCAAAATTTGGGGTCTGGACGAACAGGGCCATAAATATTCAATAGGACCATCGTCTTGTTGTGAATAACAACCTTTGCCATTGCCCAACGACCTTCATCATCATTTTGGGAGGATATAATTTGTGCATTTAAAGCTTTGTGAAATAATATAGCAACCCCTCCTTTTTTGTTGACCGCAGGAGAAAATACAACCTGACCCACCCATTGTCTTTTTAATTTAAGGGAATCAGTGTCCGAGCAATGAGTCTCTTGAAGAAAGACAACCTGTGAATGAAATTTGGTTAAGTGAGACAATACCTTCTGACGCTTGACAGGATGACCAAGACCACGAACATTCCAAGAGACAAAATTACACATGTCGGAAGGAGGAAGGAATGGGCGAAGAGTGGAGGTAACACACAGCAGGGAGATCACTATATAGGGGGAGACAAAAAATAACGGTTAAACATTGGAGTAGGAAATCGCTCATTTGCAGAAGGGAAAGAAAAATCAAATAGCATGGAAGGAAGAAACGGAGAAGAAAATAAACCAGCAGAGGTAGCTTGAGAAGAAGGAAGCAAGGAAAGAGAGAGAAGAGAAAGAAAGAGGGAAGATACATAAAGAGAGAGAGGGAAATAGAAAACAGGTCAAGGCACAAAGGCTTGATCTGAGAAAAGAACAGTAACCAAAACACGTGAGACGCGGGTACACCAGAGAGAGGACATAACCCACGAGCAAACCATATACGGACATATTAGAAAGGATAAACACAAGGATGTGAGAAGAGAGTTTAGAACAAAATAGAAAGGGGAGATAAGGTAAGAGAAAATATATAGATTAAAGCAGTAACGTTATAAGAGGAAAAACATTAAAAGACGAAAAGGCATTAGCTGGCAGTTTCCATGGTGGACGGTGTGATACTCATCAAATAGTCTCGAAGTTTCTGGGGATCATCATACGACTTGGTACGCCCATTATGTGTAATCTTGCAGAAACAGGGATGAAGAATTCCATACTGAATGTTGAGTTGTCTCATCGTGGGGCGAAGGTTCAGGAATTCCTTACGTCGAGCATTGGTAGCAGAAGAGAGATCTTGGGAAATGAAGATGTTGTGACCAGACCACTGGAGACGACGTTTGGCCCTGGCGGCTTTTAGAACAGCCATGAGTTCTGTGAACTCCAAGAATAACATGATGATTCCACGTGGTTTGGATGCATTGGAATTAATACGGCCAAGACGATGCGCTCTCTGGATGTTGAGAGGATGAGTCGATGGAGAGAGTTCCAAAAGTTCCTGAAGAAGTTTCCGAATAAAAGAGACCATGTCGGACCCCTCCAAATTTTCTGGAACACCATAAACGCGTAGGTTGTTGCGTCTATTTCTATTTTCCAAATCTTCGGTGTGTAATTTGAGTTTGTGGATTTCTTGTTCCAAAAGTGGAATCTTGGTTGAGAGGTCTTGGACATCGCTGACACGTTGTTCTAAGTTCAAAACCTTATTTTCCATGACCACCCAGCGCTCCTCGATCTGCTGAAGCTTAGCATTGGTAGCAGTCATAAACGGTTGGAGACCACGCACCTCCTCAAAGATTGAGTCCAGAACAGGGTTAGTCGAAGATTTAATAGGTGAGGGTGGGTCATTCTTTGGTCTTTTAGGTTTTGTTCCAGTTTGCGACAACTTCGGCGAAGTAGAGAGATTTGCCATGATGTTGGATGAGGAAAAGAAGCTATGACCAATAGTGTTGTTGAATACGAAATAGATTGTGGATGCCCAAATCGGTAGGGGCACACCTTGTGGCAAAAAAAGAGGGCACTGAGACACACTATTATCAGTGTGTGAATGAAATAACAGCCACACGAGGTCAAACAGGAGGCAACCACTAACTCATAGGCTTGACATTGTGACGGACCGTCATGGCAATATGGAGTGTCAGATTAAATGAAATAGGGCACCAAGACATTCACGAGTAAGCATAGACAGTGCATTAAGGTATTGGAGGAGACCGATGGTCAGTAGAGGTGAAAAGAACAAGAAGGTTATGATAACGCTGAGGCATTTATCACAGTTCTTGAGCAAGGCAATAGCAGAAGGCTCGGCATCCAGAGGCACAAAATGGCGGTCGTTTCACCACAGAGAAAAAAGTGCGCTTTTAAATTGGAGTGTGGGAGAAGCGTCAAAAGTGAAAAATAGTCCACAGCATCTCATGAGTGACTCAGGATAATATGCGGCATCAACGCCAAGCTAGCGCCATAACGAAGGGAGAAAGAGCAGGAACAGCGCAGAGAAAACACACGAACCGGCGGCAAACAAAATGGCGGCCGTTCGTGTTACGAAGTGAAGAGATAGTTACCAACACAAATTGTCCTTGAAACTGCGCTCTTTTCGGTCGGCAAAGTGCTGCATCGTGGAGTCCCCACCTTCCGACACTATAATCCAGCAAGAAAACCGTCCGAAGGGCGGTTTTGACGATTTCTCACGGCATCCGCGGGAAGTCCGAAACGGAGCTCACGGGAGAGACGTCCTCAGTCGCCGGCGCGCAAGCCACGCCCCTCCGCATTGGAACAGGTCTAAGGTGATATTTGTGCATTGGAACGGGTCTAAGGGGATATTTGTGCATTGGAACAGGTCTAAGGTGATATTTGTGCATTGGAACAGGTCTAAGGTGATATTTGTGCGTTGGAACGGGTCTATGGTGATATTTGTGCATTGGAACGGGTCTAAGGGGATATTTGTGCATTGGAACAGGTCTAAGGTGATATTTGTGCATTGGAACGGGTCTATGGTGATATTTGTGCATTGGAACGGGTCTAAGGGGATATTTGTGCATTGGAACAGGTCTAAGGTGATATTTGTGCGTTGGAACGGGTCTAAGGGGATATTTGTGCATTGGAACAGGTCTAAGGTGATATTTGTGCATTGGAACGGGTCTAAGGTGATATTTGTGCATTGGAACGGGTCTAAGGTGATATTTGTGCGTTGGAACGGGTCTAAGGGGATATTTGTGCATTGGAACGGGTCTAAGGTGATATTTGTGCGTTGGAACGGGTCTAAGGGGATATTTGTGCATTGGAACAGGTCTAAGGTGATATTTGTGCGTTGGAACGGGGCTGAGCAAGGCCGAGACTTCAAGGCTGCTGAAGAATCTCCATGTGTCTGGCTGCAAGCCTTGAACACTGGTTTAAGAGGGGGCTGCCATTTACTCCAGGTACTGCTAACCTGCCCATACAACAGCATTACATGGCATCAGATCCCGCTCAGGGCTGGCTTCAGGGCAGTGCCAGCCTTGCAAATCCACAGGGCACTGACCTCAGGGGGTGCCCTGTGTTTAGCAATAACATGATTTATAAGTTCCTTGTGTGTCCAGCTTTCAGGCAGCAATAAAAATATCAATAGAACTCTTGTGATTAATGTTCCTGCTACAGAGAGAGATCCCATTTTGGTCTCGTGGCAGTTTTCACTCCCATCAAGTAGCACAGACGGTTAATATGCCTCCTGCAAAGAACGGGTACCGTGCAGATCACAGAACTGTATTTTATATATGAGTGGATTAGTAAAGCCAGCCTTTACCAGCGCTTTAAAACAAATTAAATGCATGTGAGAGAGGGGCTGTGGAGAGATGAGTGGCTCTTTTGCATGGTGGTAGTGAGGGAATCCGAGGAGGAGGTCATTGAGGGAGAGATTGTCCCACCGGGCGCCACCAGCGCTAATGCCAGCCCTGGACACAGGGCTAAAATCAAGCTCTGCAGCTGTCTGAGGTTCCCGCAGGGGGCCACTAAAGAGGGTAGCCCTCTAGTGCCATCGGGGCACCCCACACCCCCTTAGGGGCCGGGACTCCGGGAGGAGTCCCCCCAGCCTTGTTGCGGCGCGCAAGGCGATCATCACTTCCTGTGCGCGAGGACAGGGGGAGGGGTATATAGTCCTCCACCATCATCTGGAGGTCCTCTTTCACGAGCCGGACCTGCCGTCTCCTACCCTACTGCTTACCCGGTGTGGTTCGTGGCAGGCAGGAGGCAGAGAATGTTGTACTGTTGTCTTTTTTCGTTGCAGGCGGAGTTACAGGGCGATCTGGAAGCAAAGGGGTACAGGAGGGTACCTCTGCGCGGCACAATAGGGGTGCCAGAGCCAAATCTCAGGAGCCTCAGGGGAGGTTCCTGGAAAACCGTGTCGGCGCCCCGTTGGTCCTTCGGGCAGTTGTGGGCCTGACCAACCCGGGGGATTGCTATGCTACACTCCGCCCTGAAAGGGGGGTGAGTAATAAGGGACCAAGTGTCACGTGATCGGGGAAGAGGATCAGCAGAAGGGGCAGCACAGATGGGGTTTGCCCCAGTGCTGCTTGGCTCATCAGGCGGGTGGCCGGCCCAGATGGTTGCCTGCCCTTGGATCGCCCATAAGATAACCCACCATATTACATAACGGTGTATGTAATAAACCTGCAGCAATTTTACCCAAGCAAAAAATGTGTGGTGTGTTTATTAATTAGCATGCATGCTACGTGTGGCGGGGTGGGGAGCGTTGCCAATGGTGGTGCTATGAACTTTCTCCCGTTGTAAGACTCAAAGGTCAGCCTGGAAGGGAATGTCCTCTACAGAAGCCATGCAGGGAAGCAGGGCATTAATGAGTAACTAAGGCAGCCTATTTACAGACCATGGGCTTTTTTTCTGACCTATCTATGCATACCTTCGCCTTGTTATGATTGAAGAAACGATTTGCTTCGTAAAACATTGAGCAAGAGCTCAACTGGAACGAGGGCAAGTGCTACAGATTACCCAGAATCCCTTGCGTGGACCACGGTGCTTCCCATGGTCAGCTGAGAGAGAGGCGGCCGGGTCTGCAGCCTCTCAGAATTCACGAGACGAGGACTGAGGCCACGTGATCAATTTACCCGGGGGCTCGCGAGCCCTCAGGCTGGGCAGGTGACAGCCCCACGGGAATGAATGTAAGCCACTCATTTACAGTGGACGGAAGTGCACATTGTTCTAAGTGCGCTTTTCTAACACGTTGGCCCTCATCACGAGTGGCCATTATTTCTCCATCTTTGGACTCTTACTGCGAGAGAGGGAATTCCTGGTCTGAATTTCTCTCGAAGTTCCTCATTTTGGCCTGGACTTTCCCCTAAAATTTCAGATTAAAGTAAAACATTTAATCATTTTGACGGGGTTGGTAACTGCTGATAGCGACCCCATGACAGTAAATACCACTTATAGAGCGTCTATTTAAATAAAAATTGGGGGCAGATTTACAAGCCCTTGTGACACATTTACGCCGCTGTTGCGTCACTTCTGTGACGCAGTGGTGGCGTAAACCATGCGCCATGTTGCGCCGTATTTACAAAGTGACGCATCTAGAGAGATGCGTTACATTGTGAAGTCCTGCGCCACGTTAAACCTGCATCAGGTTTAATGTATGCAGGGTGGGCGTTCCGTCGGAAAAAGCCTCGGAATAGTGACGCAGTGAAATCTACAAGATTTCATGGAGTCACTTTTCCGACGCCGTTGCATCAAAACACTGCGCCTTCTTGAAGCAGACATAAGACGTGACGCAGCATGTTAGGTATGGGCAGCCCCTGAGCATTGCTGGAGTTGCATCAGGCTTGCAACACGACTCCAGCAATGCGCCGCCCTTACGCCATCAGATGCGACACGCATCTATCTATCCCTGCGCCACGGTGCGCCGCATTGTAAACGCGAAGCATCTGTGGTGGCTCAAGGGTAGAATTGCGTTTCGCATCTTTGCTGGCGCATCCCTGCTGATATGCAATGATTCGCCAGTCCTTGTAAATCTGCCCATGGTTTTTATCACAGTAGGCCCTTTAGCAATGATGCATGAGGCATACAAACGTTCCGAGCAGGACCAGCAAAAAACTGACGCCAGCGTCACACCTTAAAACTAAGACTAACTTCAGATGCAGCGTTTATGCCTGCTATTCTGCTCTCTATTCCTCTTTTACAGCTACACTTACAGTAATACCATAAATATCGGATGCAGTGATCTGGTTCCTATATTGTGGCATTGAGGCCGGTTTTCCCACCTTCTGTAAGGGAAGGAAGTGGAGAGAGAGATGTTTCACCTTGAGAATAGAAAATGCCTTGTTTTCTAGTTATACTGTTAAACATGTACTAGTCCATGTGCACAAAAGGGACAATTCACAATCATTTTTGGGACTTGGGTGTACAATTAATTGTAGACTTGCCTCTGGTTTCTTTTTTTGATTTCTGTAATTTTTTATTGTATAAAAAAATATATATTTATGGGAGTTTTCTGATTGTCAGGAGATTCGGCATTCTAAGCAAGTGTTAGATTTCCATACACACTTCTTCATGTGTATACACCTGGCTGCGGGTCCTTCCCAAAACAAAGGAGTGAAGACAGCGCAAATATACAAATTTCCAGAATTCATTTTTTTTTTTAACCTTTTTTCTCTCCAGGAAAGTACCTTTTCAGCAATATCTGGAGAAAGGTCAGATGCCTGACTTTGCTACACTGTGAGTAGCGCTTGTGTTTATCCTGTGGACAGCACTCAGACAGCAGCAGGCACTAAAAACAGTTTCTCTTGTGAAACATCGGTTCAATTGATAACTGCAGAGTGTTTTTTCTCGCGCCTCTAGGAGTTGCAAAAAGATGTGACTCGAAGCTAAAGACAGTAGGAGGGATGCACGTCCTAATTCACACAAAAAACAGTACATCTGCCCTGGCAATGGCACGCCTAAGAATGGGTGCAGATGTATTATTTTTTGTATTTCACAACATTGTGAGTAATACACACAGGAAGCTGCCTTAGTCACGGGGTTTCAGGCGTACTACTGGAAATGATGTCTGGCATTTTCACACGTCGCGGTTTCGTCAGTACGGAATTTCACGACAGTGTCATTCTGCATGTTTGTGCAACTGCACGAGTCTTTCTTCCTTTTTTTTTCTCTAAGGGGAAGTCTTTTTTGGTCAGGCGGAACCTGTTTTCCTTACACCATCACGAAGTGTGAGTGTGTTATATTCCCTGCCACATCCTGGAAGAAGATGTAGCCCAGCCTTTTCTTAGAGCAGATGCCCGAAAATGTGCAGGGTGGTAAAAGGTCAGAGAGGGGTTTGCAGCTGTCCACCAACGTGCAAGATCGTGGTGGTTCACAAACTCACAATACACACTGACGATAGAACCACACCTTCATCTGTCCACTCTCTACCCCTTCAAAGGAGTTTACGACTCAGGCATTATATGGAGTTGTGATGCACAATTAATGTGACACTAGAGTTGTAGGCAGTGAGCAGCAAGGCCCCAGGCCTGCTTTCTATTTCTGTCGTGGTTCTTATACCACTATTTTAGTATATGGTTTGTGAGGCCCCTAGGGCAAAACTGTATTTTGTGAAACTTATCGTATGCTAATTAAGTAACTTGTTATGTACTTTTGCCTCTGACCTCATAAAGAGTCCAGAGGGGTTGTGTTTAGAATTAATACATATATATATTTGATATATACCTTGTGTGGTGTCCTTTCATTTGGTACTCAAGGGATTATAATTGGTAAAACAGCTGGCTTCACATGCTTTCTGAGGTCTTAGCCTGAAGACTGCTGGCTCATGCTACTACTAGGATAGCTTGTCTATAAGGTTGACTTTACAACCACCATCAATAAGGGTTGATTACACTGGTGCAAGGTGCCCACTAGAACTAGTGGACACCATATGCCAGGCTAACTTCTCACGTGCTTTACAGGGCCAAACACAAGCATAAACTCAACGACTGATAGGAGAAGTGGCTGGGTTGTGGATGATTGATGCTTTGTTCTTTAAAGAGGTGAATATTTGGCTCTTTCCTACATTGGAGTAATGCTCGATATTGATGAATATGGGGATGTTGTTCCAGACCCTGGGTACATAATGATGTAAGGGGGGCACATACAATAGTAACAGACAGAATTATTAACCAATGCTGTAGGATATATAAAACTTTATCAATAAATAAATATAAATAAATACAGGGAAAGGAAAAGCCTGCTGCCCTGTTTTTTCTCTTTTTTTTACCATTTATTAGTCTGCTGTCCGGTCCCGGCCGTGGGTGTGCTGAGAACCACCCGAAATGGTGAACTTGTCATCAAGATAAGCAGGGGTGCTTGTCGAGATGACTTTGTAAATGATGCAGCTAGTTTTGCAGATGGTGCAGGCCGGCAAAGGGAGCCAATGAAGTTCCATCAGCATGGGAGCGACGTAATCTTATTTCTTCAGGTGCAGCGACAAGTAGAATATCCTAAAGGAGTGCCAGTGTGGAATCTGGGAGGCCATGGACTAGGGCGATATCACTTTCCAAATGAAAGAGTACGAGAGCTTGAACTGCAGTTCTGGAGTTGCTTTGTGGAAGAAACTATTTCTTTAGAAGAGAGAGCTGGTACCAGGCTGTTTTTTTGGGAATGTGTTCCATGAAGGTGAGGTTGGTGTCCAATATGAATCCAAGTAACTTGGCATTCAGTGGCACATGGGGCTTGAAGCTGTAAAGGTTCATGTCATTGAGCCAGGTTTGTACTGTTTATTGGTTTTTGTTCTTAGCCAATAATAGGAGTTTGGGCTTGGTTGGATTGAGCTTTAGGCCTGGATGACGTGCAGGTAGTGTTCGAGGCCTTGGAAGTCTGAAGCAGAGGAGACCCTCAAGTACAGTTTTGCATCATTGGCATACTGACGGATCTTGATGCTGTTGTCTGTGAATAGAGCACCAAGCGGCTGCTTGTAGTAGCTGAAAATTATAGGATATAAAATGGAACCTTGGGGTAATCTGCAAGTGACAGGGATCTTTTGAGACCTGGAGGGGCCCAAGTCAACATGGTGGTGTCGGTGGAAAGGAACCAGTGCCATTAAATCCCATTGAAGACTCCAGGGTTCTTATGCGGGTGGGGTGGTAGACTGTGTTGAAGGCAGCTGAGAGGTCCAGAAATATCAGGAGGGAGGGGTCACCTTCATCTATGGTTACGAGGGCATTATCAACAATGTGTAAAGTAGCCGTCTCTGTGCCTCATCGTGATCAGAAGCCAGACTAGTAATTGTGCAGGGATTGTCACAATTCATGTGATCTTGGCGTCGAGCATAGACTGCTTTTGCATTGATCTCGCCAATGAATGGCAGGCAATCCATGCAAGGGTAAGACAACATCTTGATAAGGAGTGGCTTTGAGGGAGTTGCATATGTTGGTGAGGTCTATGAGATACAGGGCTTTGATGGGGGACCATTGTGGGATTCTATGGGAAGGGGTGGGCGTGAGGGATGAAGTATTCTTGGTATTGTCAATGTGCTGTTTAATCTTTTGTATTTTTTTCACTGAAAAAGAGGCTGATGACATTAGTGACTCCATTTTGTTTTCCTGAGGAATGACATTTTAGATTGTAGAATTGAAAGTAGGGCTCTGTAACGATAGAGAGAGCATGAGGAAGAAGTGTCAACTGACTGTCTAGTCATAACCACAAATCTTTTATTTAGTCTCTGAGAAGCAAATTTACACAAAAACTAGAGGAATCGACTTTTGCAGAGCTTGAACTTATAGAAGTTGCTTAGACCCGAACCGAATAACCTCAGCTGGCATCTGTCAGATCTACAGCCTGCAAGTAAGTGCAAGTAAGTGATGAATCACAACTAAGGCTCCCTGTTTTCCGTTTTTACTGATTTTTACAGATAAATATAGACATAAAACATTAATTTTCTTGTCTGTATTTATTTTTAAATGTGGATAAAAACGGAAATTGGGTTGCTTTTGGAGTAATTCTCAATACTGTCTGCCATGACTGCCAGACCAATAACTGTGTGGACTGATAGATAAGGGGGTTAAAAAAAGAAAGGAATTTTAGTAAAGAGGCTTTAACAGCAGTAGATATGCACAAGGTTGATTCTGAAATTTGCATACATTCATATAAGTGCACTGATTTGTGTTCTGAGGGTGTACACTGCATTCAAACCTGGCAGACATTCAGGCATGAGTGCATATTTGTCAGTTAAATAAATGCACACATATTCTAATTTTAGCTTAATTTTTTCACAAACCCAAAATAAATATGGATAAATACAGATAAAATTAGCAAAAAAGAAATATGGATAAATACAGACGGAAATGGCAAAAAAATAAATACCATAAAACCGGGAGCCTTAATCACAACTAACTATTGGACCGCACATGAAGAGACCTGTTCCACCCTGCAACTTTCTTCTTTGCATTACTCGCTCTTGTGTGGCGGTCCCCTGCTTTGTGGCTAGGTTTGAACTCCATACTTACCTTTGTATTCACACTTACGTAGAGAGACAGAGAAGCAGGGTGCCAAATGGGCTCTTCTTCCTTGAATAGAGACACAGATGTGGGTGTTGTTTGCAGAGGACTGACGCATCAAGTTTAGTTTAGTAATGGGGTTGATAAGAAGCATCAGGATTGAATTGAGGGTTGACCCTTGAGGGACACCACAGCTCACTCTCTCATCAGGAGTCAAGAAAATTGCTAGTTGTGACAACACGGGTCTTGTTGTTCAGGAAAGATTTAAAACATAGCAATAACATGCATGTGACTTGTGCAACCTCTCCCAGACGCTATGAAAGCTGTGAGGGGACCATAGAATTGGAGGCTGTCGAAAGGGATAACAGAACACGTACGCAAAGATTCTTTGATGAGGCCAAAGTTTGTCTGCAGCAGAATTATACATTAGAGGTCTCACAGAGAAGGTGTCATTGTGAATCCACAGTCTTATCTAAGATTTTGGCAAGCGAGTAGAGGATGGGTCATTATGTCACTGCATTCAGGGGATACTTGACAGCTGACTCTTTAGGACCTAGGTAGTGGGCACCACCCCTTGAGGGAAGAATTATTAGGACACAGGGACTGGGGAACCACCTCTTGGCAGCCTTCTCATTAGGATATAGGGGGCGGGCAACATCTTTTACCAGCTGACCTATTAGGAAATAGGGGGTGGGCACCACCTTTTACCAGCTGACCCATTTGGACACAGGGGGTGGGCACCACCTTTTACCAGCTGACCCATTTGGACATAGGGGGTGGGCACCACCATGTACCAGCTGGCCCATTAGGACATAGGGGCTAGGCACCACCTTTTACCAGCTGACCCATTAGGACATAGGGGGTGGGCACCACCTTTTACCAGCTTACCCATTCGGACATAGGGGGTGGGCACCACCTTTTACCAGCTCACTCTCTATTGCATTGGAAGTGGGCATCCTTGGTGTTACTGTTGCCATTGTGTGAGGTGGTCTCCCTCTACACTTCTGGGGCATCCTTGGAATATCGCTGCCATTTATGGAATTATGGTAGCTGTGGTATGAACTGGCCATGTTGGTCCATGTGATCAGCCTTTCCATTACTGCGGACAACCCCTGGCATAAGCAGGGCAGTCCTGATATCTGTTTGACAGCCTTGGAATGTGATGGGCATTGAGGGCATGTGACTGTGGTACACTGGCACGTGAAGCAGACTCTCTCAGGGTAGGGAGTACCTGAACAAAGTGTCAAACTAGTATGTGGCCACCAAACTTGTGTATTTACTGAAACAAAGAAGTGTTATTGGAAAACAAAAGTATTTTCAGAAAATGCCAGACTGTATTTGAGAGCAAACTGTGTGCGCTAACTTGATGCTTCTTATTATCTTTGAAGCCAATCTTTGGGTGATAGCTCAAGCTCAGGTGAGAAGACTTATTGCTGATGATGTTTCTATGGTGCCAGACTGCACTTTCTTACCATGGCTGCGAACCCATGGTGGAGGCAATCCAGCATCTTTCATTACATTCTCATCACTACCGGTGCCTCACTCAGAGCCCATACGATAGGTGTAACCGTACCTATGTATCCACGCTCTACACCTTGTAAGTCTCTGTAACTGAGTGAAAGTATCAATGTCATAGAACGTGCGATATGTAGGACATGAGGGACAGCTCTGCTGTCCGCCGACCGAGATGGCGACGTCTGTTTGACTCTTTATTTTCACTCCTGCCTTTTCTGAGTAGATTCCTAGACATAACGTGTGACTGACTCGGAGAGAGTAAGATGGGAATTGAAAAGTGCAAGGCAGAGGAAAAGAAATATACTTTATATATACTGTATATTTTGATAAGTTATAGGAGCCCTTGTCAAACTGGGTATTCAGAAGCATAAGCGTTCTGGAATACCTAAGGCTTTTTTGGACCATTTTTAGGTAAAACAGGCTATAAAATTTAGGGGCAGATTTACAATAATTGGCGCATTCCTGCATATTAGTAGGGATGCGCCAGTTATTGTGCATCGCAGCTCCGCCACCCTGGATGCGCGCATTTACAATGCGGCGCAACATGGGGTAAAAACGCCCCAGTTGCGTCAAGCATCTGTGCCGTAAAAGCAGCGCATTGCTGGAGTTACGTCGCAAGCGGGACGCAGCTCCAGCAATGCTCTGGTGGGCCTTATCTCCACAATGCTGCGTCAATCCTTACGCCTGCTTCAAGCAGGCGCAGGGTTTTGACACAGCATGGGCCCAAAAATGACAGAGTGAAATCTTGTAGATTTCACTCAGCCACTTTTGGGAGGCGTTCCTGCACCGGAACGCCCCCCCTCCCCCCTTGCGATGGAACGCCTCCTTCTGGCGCAGGACTTTACAACGTGACAAATCTGGGAGATACGTCACGTTGTAAATACCCTGCACCATGGCGCATCTTTTGCGCCGCCGCTGCATCACAAAAGTGACGCATCGGTGACGTAAAATAGGAGCAAGGGGCTTGCAAATATGCCCCATAGTTTGTCCACCATTGCACCAATAGGGACGACATGTTTATTTGTATTTGAATATTTCAGGAGTGCCCCTTCTCTCCTGACTGCAAACCTTGTAGTTTTGTAGCCAACATATCTGAAAACTGTACTGTGAAATAATGAACGTGACCCCGTGAAACACAATCCTGGGAGAGAAGAAACTCTTGACTTTCTGGGGGGAAGTTGAGTTCCCATTGGCCGCTTCTTTGCTTCAATTCGAGGCAGCAGTTTGTGCCCTATTCCCCCAAAGCTGTCTGGCCAGAACTAACGTTTGGTGAAATGTTTTAAACAATCGTCCTTCTCGCCCAGACTTCCAGGCATGGAAGAGCCATCCTCTCCAAAATAGACCTCTTCAGGATGTCCTTCATAAAGGTGGCCAAGGGAACAGGTGGATCATACCTTCCTGTTTCAGAATGAATGTGTGTGTATGTGGGTTCGCATTAGAGTGTATGTGGGGTTCTAATTTATAATTTGCAGCTTCAGTCTCTATTTTGAGTTAACCATAGAGTCCTCATGTAGAGTGCCCGCCTAACTCTGTATTATTTATTAGCTTCCTGTCTCTCTATGATGTTAGTGTGAGGGCATTTGGGAAACTGTTTAGGTTCTGACAGGAATCTGAGACAGTCTTTCTTTACAGATGTCCTGCTTGGTGTGGGACTATATATATATATTTAGTGTGAGTACTTCACATAAAATTACATCCCTTGATTTTCTTTGAATGTAATCCTTCTTATCGATGTTTTTAGGTCTCGTGGGCGTGGCAGCGCAAAGCGCTGCTCCGCCTCTGCGAGAGATTTTGTATATAGAAGATTTCTAAAAGGGACTCTAAGCCCCGCCCCTCCTTTCCATTGGGTAGCGTCAGTGTTTGTGGTAAACGCTGGCAATGGAAACAAGTGTTTTTGGGCGCCACCCTGTCCACTTTTCGGACAGCCCCTGCGGACACGATGTCAATGATTCGCAGAAATGTCAGAGAACACATATGTAGACAATGCACATAGAATTATGACAACACCAGATAATAGATGCGATGAATGACTGTGATTTAATCAAGTAAACAAGGGTTGTCAAAGGATCAACGGTTCAGATGACATAATGTATGTCACAATCTACATTTTAGTTAAAGCAGGTGCAAATAAAGTGCCAAGTGCAAAAATTGGGATCAGTGTAAGTGACGTGCAAGGGTAAGGTAGTGCATACATATACATCCACAATTAATTTAGAAACCCCGCCTCCAAGACATTCATTTTGCTGGTCCCAACAGGGGTCGAAACATCGACTTTTTCTTTTTCTTTATTTCCACATAAAACCTGGTTGACAGTAATTCTGTAACTGCATCCTTTGTTTATGTTGCTGCATTAATTGTATTTGCCAGAATTCTGGCAGGATAGGTTTCTAAATTAATGGTGGATGTATATATTGTTATCTGGTGTTGTCATAATTCTATGTGCATTGTCTACATATGTGTTCTTTGACATTTCTTCAAATCATTTCCACTGTGACCATTCTTTTGTGCACCACTATTTACCCGAGTCCAGTAGTCTATCGGGTTACCCCATTCATATAGAACTCCTACGGACACGATGGCCTGGTTTACGGCTGTCGTAACTAACTTTCTTATCAGTGGAGGTGTGTTTTATCACTTTGTTTACTACTCCAGCCATGCACGGAGCTCACAGGTGCAGGAGGTCACGGGGAGGAGAACAATTATCTCAAAACCACCCATTGTTAGAGCAATGGCTGTGGTGACGTGGTGTTTATGCATGGAAATCTGACACATTGCAGGTGTCATACTGGCGCAGACAAGAAGGAGGTGCTTGTGGAACAGTTGCATGTGCGATAAGTTGTAATTATTGGAAATTGTAATGTACATTTGTTTCAAGGCAGGTACACACACTTCTGCCTGGTCCTGAAACATTGCAGTATTCTGAATAAGTATCCCTACTCCACTCTGTCAAATGCCTTACACTGCCAAGTCCTTCCTTAAATGCAATGAAACTTGTCTATCAGAAAAGTAACCTTTGACCCATCAAAGAGTTACAAGGCTAGACTGGGAATTGGTATGGCTTCTATGATTTCTGAGTGATTTTTGGCTTCAACACAGGACCTCAGCAGAGCTCTGTCAATGTGTTATTACTGTAAGCGGCTGAGGCTGAGGCTGGACTGGCTTAGTAGGCTTTGGTTTTCAGCTAAAGCAATCACCCTCCTCTTTCTGGAAGGGGTCAAAGGTGGAATGGTGTGTTGTTTTTAAGGCAACCATAGATTCCTGTAAGAAGGTGCTCAGGTCTGAAATATCAGCACCATATTTGTTGGGTATCTTGTTCATTCATCTGTCCGATCGCTCAACTGTGAAACATGGAGAGGTTGGTTGGGTGAGTACTGAGATGCATGGGCAACACTGCACATAGGCACAAGTAGAACACACAGACGCTGTGCCAGGCTAGGGAATAACCGTATATCTAAGGAGCCCTGTATTAGTAACAGGAGAATCACAGATAAGGAATGATGTGCGTTAACAGAGCTGTGAGGTCACTTGTGGATAGACAAATCATTTTAAAAGCTTGGCAAAACACTAACAAATATGGTAATGTAGGTTACACACATGGACTATTTCTGAATTTTAGATTGAAAATTTAAAAAGCGCATAAGAAACCTAGCTATAAAGATTTTGCCCTGCACCTATTGCCACCATCAAGTGCACGCCTTAAGTATGCTATGGAGTAAGAATAGTAATTTGGTGGGGATTGAAAAGTTTAACAGGTTTGCATATTTGTACATAGATATTCTTGTATGCTCTTCATTTTTAGAGACTAGTTTTGGGGTCTTTTTAGTTTGGGGCTTTTATATTTTAGGTCTTTTTTTCCTGCAATGGACATATGCAGTGCTCCAGGAAACCATCCCCATGGGTTTGTACAGCAGTAGGAGGTGTGGAGCCAGACCAGGTCTGGAATCTAAATGGAAGTAAATGGGAAAACCCATACAATGGAATCAAATGTCCTTATGGTGCTTGATTCACATGTTCATGCAGAGGATTGTGAAAACAACAGACTAGAATGATCATGATTTAAAAGGACAGGATTATGGAGAAAATAATGTTCAGTGCTGTTGTGAAACATGAAGGTCATGGAAATGAACTTACAAAGGTATACACATCTTCAATATGAAATCAGCTTCTGATGCTTCGGAAACCTGTTAAGCATTTAATTTAACTCATATTTTTTATTTCTCTTTTAAATTAATTTTTACAGTGTTTTAGAAGCACTAACAATCTCATAAATGCAAATCGAGCATTTTATTAATACAAAACAGGCGTTAACCAGATGAGAGCGCAACATCAATTTCTGTCCCCTTTAGTTTGTGTTGAGGGTCGCTCTGAAGCTTACTGATGAATCCCATCGTGAATCGTGAACCGCGCAGCGTAGGACAGAGGATGGGGTCAGGGTTGCGTTGCATTGGTGGAGCAGCACTTGACCGTCAGAGGAGTCAATGGCAATGGTCTTCCCATTCCCCAACAGTCGTGTTTAATATAAAAGCTTGAGATAAGCAACTCATTGAAAATTGAGAACATCACTTAGATAAATAGTCTTTATTATAAAAAAATAGCAAGAGGATCTTGTGTGGGACAATCAGACAAGCATCAGCAGTTGTTGGTGGGAGAAGCCCTCAAGTGGCCATAGAGTTCACATTGTCTATACCATCCTACCAATAGCGTTCATCCAGGGGTGGAGCGGGAGGTGGCCCTAGCTCCACCCTCCTTCTGCTAAAGCCAACTGAGGACTTCCCTCAACTACAAGAGCTTCATTGCTACACATAGAAGTGGGATTGTTCATCTTGCTAACGATGACTCGCATATGGCTTAGTCCAAAAATCATGATTCGGAAGGAGAAAACTTAGCAAGGTTGTGCTCTTCTCAGTGCAGAGCACGGTCCACAAACTTTGTATTGTCGGCCACTTGCGTCGGCATAGGCTAATGCTCCGGGGGATGCACAATCCAACGTTCAAGTGGGGGTGCTGGGTGTGAGAGAAGGTGTAAGAAATGGGTCCCGCCAGGCTCTGTGCGTGTTGGCGCTTCATATTTTACTTTACTGGAAGTGAACATTTTTCCAGGGGTGCAAGAAAACATCATGTGAGGGGGCAAAGGTTGCCAAGGGCTGGAAGTGTGACCTGCCATCCACCACCAAAAGAAACCACTGTGATACTAAAGACAGGTCTGGAAAGCAGGTTGCATGGCCGCACCTTCCCGTGAAGCACAGGTTGATGGGAAGTGGGGGGAAAAACTACGCCAAAGTAAAGGCACCCCTAAAAATGTAGCTTCCTAAAGCCGCAGCCGGATCTTGGCATGAGCATCCTCCTCTCTATCCTTTGGGATCCACCAAAGCTAGCAGGATATCAGCTCAACAAGCCAGTTTGAAGCACAAAACGCCTTGAGAACAAGTTGCCATTTGTATGTCGTCTCTACGTAGAGCAGAAGCGGCCGCGCTTTGGCCTGAGGCCGCGGGGCACACAGATTTTGTAGGAAGAGCAAATTCTCTCCCTCCTCATTAAGACAAAGCCCTTTGTGTTACCCGCTACTGTCTTTAGGCACTTTAGAGAGCTGTTTCTTTGGCAATGGGAAGTAACAAATTAGCTCATGATCACGCCGTGATCCTGACGTCCAGCAGAGACCGCACTGTCCACACTGCCCTGCCCTTCCCAGACCCCCGCCCACACCCTGCCCTGCACGTATGCACTTCATCCCGCCGCCCACAATTGATCCAGTCATATGAGGAGGCTTGCAGCATTTGTGGCATACTAAGCCCATTGATAACTGGATCATGGTCCGGTTGCCTCAGCAACAGCTTTTCTTCTTTGCCGGTCACGTGACACTTGGCCTTTCACTGAAAAGGGCTGTGGAGAATTAAGGCATTTGCCAAGCGTATCTACACAAAATAAGTAAATATTCAGAGTGGTCAAGGCGTGACCAGCTTCACTGTTCTCCATCGCAGGAGTCCCTGAGTCTTTGCTGCTTTAAGGCTGAGAAGGGAACCATTTCTGTCTCAGTTCGATGTTGCATTGGTCTGTTGGATCAGCAGCAACACTTATGCGTGGGCAGCATAGCAGCCACTGGCACGTCTTCTGGTGTGCATATGGTCTGTTGGCTCAGCAGCCTCAGTTTGTTGCACATTACATTTTGGTCCAACAGTCATTGACATATTTGTGTCACTGGGGTGGCATATTGCTTTCTGGCTCAGCAACCACATGCATGCTTCTTTTGGTTTGGGTGTTTATTGCTCCCTGGCCTAGCAGGCATAGATATGCCTCCCATAGTTAGAGTGCATTGCTATTTCACAAGGACAGGTCACTCTAGAGTAGTGGTTTTACTCCCAGTTGACTCAGCAGTGTCTTTTCTGAGTTAGGGTATGTACTGCCTATAATCTCGGCCGAGAACTTGTTTTCCAGACTTAGGCATTTGTGGGCTATCAGTTTGTTAGCAACAGACATACTTGTCTTGGGTAGGTTGTTAATTTATGTTGGCTAAGCAGCCAGGACCATGCTCTGGTGGTGGGTTATTGCCTTTTCTTTCAGCAGCGATAAACACGTTTCTATTGGGTGTGTGTGCTTTTTGTATTGCATTATGACTAAACATTCAGGGGCATGCATGGCTTGGCTGGTTCTGTATTGCTTCTAGGCCTAGCAGTCATAAAAATACATGTTTAAGTTGGGTTTATTTTGCCAATTGGTTCAGCAGTCATAGGTTGTGCTTGGGTAGGTAGAGTAAAGTATTGGCTTTTGGCTCAGCAGCCATACTCATGCTTCCCTTAGTTGGTTTGTTTATTGCTTGTTTGCTTAGCAGCCATAGGTTGTGCTTGTCTAGGTGGAGTTATTTATTGAATTTTGTCTAGTCAGCCACACTCATGCTTCCTTTAGCTGGTTTGTTTATTGCCTGTTGCCTTAGGAGCCATAGATGAGCTAAGCTAGGCGGGGTTATTTATCGCTTGTCGGCTCAGCAGCAACCGACATGTTTACCTTCTTTGAGTTGTATGCTTCCTGTTATATCAGTTGCCACTAAAATGCTCATCTCTGTTGGGTGTTTACTGCCTGCTAGCTCTACTGCCACAGACCTGCATGTCTTGGTTGTATTATGTATTGCCTGCCAGCTCAGCAGTCATAGGCAGGCCTTGCCACCGGCAGGCTTGCCTTGGCTGGGTTGGTTGTTGCCTGTAGCTCAGAAGCCACAGGCATGCATTCGTGAGCAGGATGTTTATATTCTGTTGGCTCCACAGATACATTCATTGTCTTTGTTGGGTTGTTTAGGGACTGTTGGCTCAGCAGCTGCATGGTGTGCTTGCTCTCCATAAGGTGTGTTGCTGCTTGCACTGCAGGTGACCTGATCAGAGAGAGAGCTGGGAGAGTGTAAAGTGTCAGGAATAGGTTGGTGAATATTTCATGCCATCAAAAAATAGTAAGGTACAAGCTTTGACCCCAACTGCTTTATAAATGCACATGCACTTAGCTGTAATTCCTAATCAAAGCTTGCCTGTCTTTCCTCTTTGAGAAAACATTACTCTTTTTAAATATGTTCTTGTCTAGGGTTGTCTGCCAAATTAGTTCTTGTTTTTTCCATGAAAAAGCAGACCAAGCTCTGTCCTCCTCAAACTCACATCAGATCCTTCAAAGGCCCCACCTTTACTAAAAGCCTAAAGCAAAATGTTCTTTTTGGGCACTTGTGTGTATATGATCTCTGGAAGCTGAAGTATCTTTTCTTCATAAAAATGAGGTGAGAAGGTCCTGGAAAGGAACGCAGAAACCATTACCATGTCCCACCAGATAGCTGGAAAGCTTAGCACACTGCGCTGGTAGACTCTATTTCCTTCCATGGGCGTTTAGACCAGACTTCCCGGGGTGGCGAAAGTGACATCATGCACCCTTGGATTCCTGGTGACATCACCGGGTTGGTCTCTTGCCCCAGCTTTTGCTTCTCTAAAGTCTTGGACTTGCTGCTCAGGGCTAGGGTTGGGGTAAGGAGTGAAAAGTACACTGCCTGCTTGCTTTCAGTTCATGACTCTGCCTTCATGACACCTGAGACTAACAGTGGAAAAGGCAGTGCTGGGGTATTAAAGTACAACCCAGGGATTGCAGGTACCCCTAGCTACCATTAACCAAGGTCCATGTTGCAAGCTCCACCAGCAGCACCAAGATTAGCAACAGAAGAGGAAGCAAAACTTGTGGATGAACCAAAGAACGTAAACGCAGAGAAAACATAATATAACCAAGTGGAGAAGCCCCTTCAATTCTATTTCTTCACAACAAGCGGCAGACTGGTTTTCGTTTGATTGGAGTGGGGTTGAGGACGGCCCGCACTGCCTCCATGAAGACCTCTTTGATACCATCCTGGTTCAGGGCTGAGCACTCCATGTATTTCACAGCATGGATCTGCTTGGCGAGGTTGGTCCCCTGTTGGGTGGTGATGGGCATCTGGTTCTGTTCCTTGAGCTTCTTTATGATGTCTGCATTATTTCGTAGATCTTTCTTGGTGCCCACCAGGAGGATGGGGACATCAGGGCAGTGATGGCCGACCTCCGGGTACCACTTGTGCTTCACATTCTCATATGACGGGGGGCTGGCGATGGAGAAGCAGATGATGAAGACGTTGGTCTGGGGATAGGACAGAGTCCTTAGCCTGTCGTATTCCTCCTGGCCAGCTGTATCCCACAGGTTTAGGCTAATAGTCCTGCCGTCCACTGTGCTTTGGGCGCTGTAGTTGTCGAAGACAGTAGGAATGTACTCCTTTGGAAAAGCATTGGTTGTGTAGCAGATCAGAAGGCAAGTTTTCCCAACAGCGCCATCTCCCACCACCACACACTTAATGCTCTGCATCTCTGCTGGTGTGCCCTCTGTGCCGTGTCACCAACCTGTGGGGAGATCAACAGAGAGCAAACATTTAAACACTTGGTTAAAACAGCACACATCAACATATCCGCCTAACCTACTTCTCGGTCTTCATCTCCCACCCACCCCATCCGATGCCTCTCTAGAGTAAAAAGCCATAGTCGGAAAACTTTTCTGAAGAATCTCAAGATTGAAGGCCCAACCACTACATTTATATTCTTATTTAGAGTGGTTGTTCACTACCTAGCATGGGGCATTGTGGACAAACCAGAGTTCTTTATTATATTCAAACAACACCTTACATCCATTGAAGCATCTGGATGACATACAGCATCAGGTGAGGCATTACAATGATGGAGGTATTGATACAGAACACCAGGCTCCGTGCCTGGATTAAAGGAACATTGCTGCGGTATCCTTGAGTGTAATGAGGAAAAGTGGGGCAGTCGGAGGTAAGTGATTGTGAAGGGGGGCAGACTGCACGCTTGCGGTCCCAGTGTGCTGAGGGGACCCTATAATGAAGTTTGTCACCCTAGGGTGAGTGAGGATTCTCATCCAAACACATCTAGTGCCCCACCTGTCCCTCTTCTCCCCCCTCCCCGTTTTGTTACCCTGGACACTGTGTTAGCTTACACATTTCAAAGTTGACATCTTTCTTGAATGTTGACATTTGACACACATCTGCTTGCATGCCTGTATGGATAATATTCTCTGAAATTACTTTTGCTTACATTGACATTTCTTCGTAGGTATATAATCAGAGACTCATCATTCTGTACGAAAGCTAACATGCACTGCACAAAATGTTGATGTTTGTTATTGTTTGCTCTGCGGCAGCTGTGTCCGAATAGAATCAATAATGACAGCCTGACTGGGACTTTGGCATGGCAACATGGATGAAATGTATTATATAAATAACATCTATCCTTTGTTTAGTTAGAGGAGCATTTTGCTGCCACTGTCAAAGTCACCCCATGCAGAAATTTCAGCCACCTGAATCCTGTTAACCTCCTGAGAAGGATGGTGCCCAGCTCTAAACCAAGATGGGCTCCTAGACGAAACATACCCACTGGTGATTGGTGAGTTGGATCACCCTACAGGGATTCTGGCAGATTCACCCACCCTAGGCACACTAGACTAGGAAGCGCTAGGTAGGAGCACAAATATAATTGTATTTATATGAAAGCATATATTGTATGTAACATGGTTCATATTGTATGTAATTTCCTTCTATTGATAATTGCAGTGCATGTATTTTACACACAATTTTTATTGCTTCAATAAATATTGGAACGCCAATTCGAGTGTTTCTTGTGTCTATCTTTGGGCATGCACGAATAACCATTTATTGGAGCCTACTGGTGTTTCTTTTGGAGGCCATCAATTGTCCATATTAGATACTGTTTGCAGTACTGGTGATGCTCCCATGAATTAAGCTGACTCAACTTAATTTGTAGCCTCCAATTGCAAATTCCTTCACATTTAGAGAGCATTTTAACATTTTCAATTTTTACATATTGGTTTTATGTATGTTTTCTTAATTAATCAGCCAAAATTATTTATTTGGCTAAACAGTTGCAGACTCCTGAGTAGGCATTGCAGACCCGCAAGGGTCCAGTTAAGAAGTGCTGCCCTATACTATAGAAGGACTTATGGAGGTATACACCTACGTTATAGAAGAAGGACTCGTTCCAGTGCTCGAAACCCTGAGCCACAAGAGGGCTAATGTGGCAAGCACCTACAGCTTCAGCAATAGGACTGGTTCAATGGCTCAAAACCCCAGGCCATAGAAAGGCTAGTTAGTCAAACACATAGAGCTATAGAAATAGGACTGGATCAGCGCTCAAACCCCAGGCCATAGAAAGGCTAGAGTGAACTATAGAAATAGGACTGGTTCAAGCGCTCAAAACCATAGGTCATAAAAAGGTTAGTGCTTCAAACACCTAGATCTATAGAAATAGGACTGGCTCAAGCGCTCATAAACACATTTAATAAAAAGGCTAGTGCGTCAAACACCTAGAGCTATAGAAATAGGACTGGTTCAGGCACTCAAAATCCCAGGTCATAAAAAGGCTAGTGTGTCAGAAACCTGGAGCTATAGGAACAGGACTGGCTCAGACGCTCATAAACCCAGGTCATAAAAACGCGAACGCGTCAAACACCTAGAACTATAGAAATAGGACTGGTTCAGGTGCTCAAAACCACTGGTCATAAAAAGGCTAGCGCATCAAACACATAGCGCTATAGAAATAGGAATGGTTCAGACGCTCAAAACCACAGGTCATAAAAAGGCTAGTGCCTCAAACACATAAAGCTATAGAAATAGGACTGGTTCCTGCGTTCAAAACCACAGGTCCTAAAAAGGCTAGTGTGTCAAATACATAGAGCAATAGAAATAGGACTGGCTCAAGCGCTCATAAACCCAGGTCATAAAAAGGCTAGTGCGTCAAACACATAGCGCTATAGAAATAGGACTGGCTCAGACGTTCATAAACCCAGGTGATAAAAAGGCTAGCGCGTCAAACACCTAGAGCTATAGAAATAGGACTGGTGCTAGTGGTATGAGCCAGAGTCTAGAGAAGGATCAGTGTGGCCTGCACCACACCCACAAAAATAGGAATAGTTTGTACATTCGAAGCTCCAGGTCACAGGAGGGTTCTTCCATAGTTGTCTAGTGCATGACGTAACCTGGCCGCCCCCCTCCCCACCCGCACATGGCTGAATGATGTCAAACATTGTGTAGGCTCTGAAATCATGCAATGCTGAATTAAGTAATTTGTTTGGCTGCTATCCAGGCACAACAGAAACGTGCTTTCCCTGCTCACATCTGGCTGAAATTAACATAGGAAAGAGCCCACATCAAGAAGCAATTAACAGCATGGAAACTGTCATAAAAGGCCCAAACGCAAAGTTACTCCACCCAGACAAGCGACAAAAAGCATTCCCTTCAAAAACTATAATTTATCTCAGAACCAATAAAATGACATCTTGCCCATTACAGAACCAAAACGCAGCCAATCTGAAACATAGAGGTACTTCGTAGACACAAAGTACGCACAATGCACTACCACTCTCAAATACACAAAAAGCCTGCTAGCGGCAAACCGTGGCAGCCATAGAGCAGAATACAATGCTGCCTAATAAAATTCTTCTATACCTATGTGATTTGGAAAGAGAATGCTTAAAAGTTGTTCCCATTTGTATAGTGCTTTTTATCACTAGTATGGCATTGCAGCGCTTTCTTAGTCTGGCCACCATTTAGTGAGTTCATGGCAGTGGTTCCCAAACTTTTTCGACCTGCGGCTCCCTTGACTTATTGGCCTTTGGCCCTTGCTCCCCCTTATGTCATTTTGATGTTATTCGGGTGGGTGGGATATAAGCCCAGCCTCGGCTCACTACCTTAGGATCTCTTGGAGCAGATGTTTAAGTTACCCTAGTAAAGCTCCATATGTAGTTTCTTTTTTTGAAGGAGCCAAGGAAGGAGATTTCCCAGATGTTTCTCAGTAGGAAATTGTGGGAAAGCAGACTTTTTGCCTTTTGAATCGAGTTCCATCCAGGGAGGGTTAGGGAGTTTATTTTTGCTCCTTAGATACTGCCTGGGTTATATAGCATGGGGAAAGCCCGTGAATACATTTGAAGAAATGGCAAACTATTCTGTCCCTCCACAACATGGTCTCTTCCTCCTGAGAGCAAATGGACAACAGCATTTGGAGGTCTTTGGAGAGTGTCGACTCATAACGCAGGAAGACTAGCAGACACTTAATTCCAGTAGGAGTAGGGGATTTCTCTAGAAGCAGTTAACCACGATGGTGGCTTCAAGTAGGAGTATAAAACATGAGCACAATGAAGTGAGTACTATGCATTTGGCTGTATTAGCCTTTCTGTAGCAATGATAAGAGACCGACAAAAGGACAAGCCCCGTCTAGAAACTTCTTCAGCTTTAACAATATAAACTGCAGTCCCACCAACCATCCGCTGAACAGCAGTATTCCAGAAGGACATATTATATTGGTGACATAAAGTTAGGGTTGGGTTATATACACGAAATAATATACATAAACATATAAGTACCTGGAGGTAAAGATCTGGTATCAAAAACTTTATATGAGGAAAGGAACTAAATAAATCCTTACCCTGTCCAGACATGCGTGAAAGGGGTGAGTGAACATGGGTCAAAGCATCTCTCCACAAAGCATAGATGGAGTGTGATCACAGGTCAAAGTAGGCTCTGGGCCCGAGACATCCAGATGAGGTTGGCTCAGGGTGATTCAGCTGTAGAAGGGCGCCTCTGGGATGCTCACACATGAGGGGTGTCTTTCTCTGACGTCCTTGTAAGCTGACAAGTTGCTGGCTCTGGAGTTCACACTTCTGGGGAAGTGTGGCTCAATGGTTAGAGCGCAGACCCCGATGCAGAGGTCTGGTCCGGGAACAGGGTTCAATTCCTGCTTCGGCGGGTCTTGGGCTCAATTTCCTCGGACCTGATAATTCTCGCCTCGGTGCCTATTCTAATCATGGGTCCCACTCTGTGACTTTGGGCAATAGCTTGCTTAATAGCCACAACGGCCCCAACAGCGCTGGATTGCCTGGCTTCACCTTAGGGGTGCCCAGGAGTGGACACTTCACAGGAAAGCCTGGAAGGGTTCCACAGCGGTATGTGTTACAGCGCCAAGACACCCCAGTTGGGGTATTAGTGCGCTTTACAAGTACAAATTATAATTGCAATTACAATTACTTCTGGGGGTGCCTCTCGAGTTTTCCTCACGCGTCTAGGGTGGCTCCGGGGTGCTCTCATCTGGTCGCCTCTTCTGTGCTCAGCCACGCCTTGCAGCCTTTTCTCTTGCACATGCTCCTTGCACAGCCTGACTCTGGTTAGCAATACGTCACGCACTCAAGTGTGTTTCAGTTCCTCACGCAGCCCTTCAGCATTCCCGGACGTACCCTGACGCCCATCCATGTGGAAACCTCTCAGCAGGGGAAACGGGAAGCAGCTCCGTAAAAGTGAAGCCTCTTTATTGCATCGAAGCATGTTACGCACTCGGCCAAACCATGATGCAGACACCGACAGGTGGGATTCCGTAACCCCCACACATGACACTGCCAAATGGGTTACTCGGGCCTGCAAATAGTTATTATGACCACAGCATGCACGGATAGTGAACCATTAAAGGGCTGGCGTTAAAATACACTGCACAATGTCTTTAAAAGACGTCAAACGTCAAAGAAAAGGGTGAAGGGCTGTTATTACACTATATTGGGGTGCACTGAGGTCATAAATAACTAACGCCCTGGAAATAAGCGAGAAACCATTGTAGATAATTAAATTGGTTGTTTTTTCTCAGAACTATGGAGCCACAGCAAAGTAAATGTCAAAATCAAATTTTCCGTTCGTAGAAGAAACTGGTAGATACAATGCGTATGTAAGCAAGGGATAAATCAATGAACAAAATATGTAATTGTTGTAAATGAAGTACTCTGAAGCAGAGGTGAGTACGAACGTCTTTATTCTGTCATCCACTCTCGGTAACTGACAGGTTGATCAACATTCCAAGGTGAACTCTTGAGGGAAATACCAAGACAGCGGAGAAGCGGGGGAGAGCGGAAGGTACCAAGTGGGAGAGGGAGAAAGAGAGACAGGGGAGAAGGGCCAGGGGAGAGGGGAGGAAGATTACAACAGTAATGACATGTAATGCTCACCTGGAGATGATTTAGTTCACACAACATGTCTGATCATCGTAAGCATATTGTGTAAAAATGCACGCGTCATTTCTGTGAAAAGAGTATACATCTGGTAGCACGCCGACCCAAAACAGTCACTTTGTGAACACAGGACCCCCTGACTCCTGCTGTGTTTGCCTGCTTGTGCACCCACGCCCGTCACATATCTTACTGTCTGTCAGAATTCATCACGAAGCCTGCAGTGGGTCAGTGGGTCAATCCATTTATAAAACCGAGCAGAAATGACGTGTGCATTTTTATACAATATGCTAACGATGATCAGACATGTTATGGGAACTAAGGGCCAGATGTAGGAAGCCTATTACTGGTCGGTATTCGGCCGTACCGACCGGTAATAGGATTTTCTGATGTAGGGGACGAAATTAAGGATTCGGTAATTTACCGAATCGGTAATTAAGGAATCGGTAAATTACTGATTTCTTAAATACAGATTCGGTAAATTACTGAAATCCTAATGTAGGGAGCACTTAAATGAGTGCTTATCCCATGTTAGGATTCGTTATTTACCACCAACTATAAGTTGGTGGTAAATAACGAGAAAAAAAACAAAAAGCTATTTTATGCAAATTGCTTCAGTGCCATGTTGCAGACAAGGGCATGCATGTCTGCAACATGTGCACCCATACACAATTGAGGGGTGCAACAGGGTGTCAAAGTGACACCCTGCCACCCTTCAATGTTTTCCCCTTTTTACCGAATGGGTATTTACCGATTCGGTAATTGCCATTCATTCCTATGGACTTTCAGGCCCATAGGAATGAATAGCTATTACCGAATCGGTAAATACTGATTCGGTAAATACCGATTTTTACAGATTCGGTAAAATTTACTGAAAAATTACCTACATACTATTTACCTATTCTTAAATACCGAATCGGTAAAATTCAGTATTTAAGAATAGGTAAATAGTATTTACCTACATCTGGCCCTATATCATCTCCAGGTGAGAATTACATGTCATTGCATATTTTGATGTATCGGTCCCTGAAGGAAAGCGGGCTGATCCGCAGCAGGCATGTTACTCACTGAGCCATCTTGCCAGGTATTTACATTTTGCCCTTTTGGTGTTGTCACTTTCAATGGCAGCCTCCCATATCTGTCAGTTCACCAAAATGCCAGGGGTAGTGGCAGTGATACTATCCACCCTGTGACCCCCTCCAATGACATCACAGGAGGAGATGTCACATGACCGTTGACCTGATGACATCAGAGGAAGTTATACCACTAAAGGTATTTTAAAAACTGTAACATAGGTGGGAGATTAATACAATAACTAGGAAGTTACTAACACGGATAAAATCTAGTTAATTTACTACCAGTATATCAGGTCAGGTGCTTCCGTAATAAGTCTTCGTGCAGACATTGCCTGTGGGCAGGTGGTGAATATTTTAACACGTGAATCAGAGATATATGTGACCTATGCCTTCAACTGTGGTATATGGTGGCTTAACTGATGAATGCGTAGCAGCCTGTGTTCTACCTCCTGATCACAGGTTCAAACCCCAGTGGGTCCACTCAGCCTTTCATCCTTCTGAGGTTGATCAAATGGATACCATTGAGTTGGGTAACAATAAACATCTGTCATTCATTGCCTGCCACTAACAGGAAATGCTATTTGTGAAGGGACAACATTAATGCTGTATTGTCAGCTGTTTTAGAGTTATTTGACTCGTTGTACTCGTGATTTTAAAACTGTACTTTTTCACTCTGTGTTTGCAGACAGCATACCCCTAGGCCACCTGCACACATTTTCGCCAACATTTGACGCCTTTAGCTGCCGTTTTTGAGCTAAATTGGGGTTAGGGAAATCTTCCCACGGCGGCCATCTTTAGTGTGCCCAGAGCGGTGTGAGCGCTCTAGTGGTACATATAAAAGGATACGGTCACCCTATCGCGCTAGCGGTCGCGTTTGCGGAAGCGCTGTCCCTAGCGCCGGAGTCTCGCCTGAGTCAGCCCGTCTGCGCTCGTCCGCGCTCCGTCGGGCTCTGGGCTCTGGCAAGTACTCTATACTTCATCTGTGAGTAACTTGTTTCTGATCTACTATATTGCATTATGGTTCTTTCCTATTCTGCTGTGGAATTACATTCATGGCGCCGCTTTGCTAGCAAGACCTGCTCTGTATGTACATTGCCCTTCCCCAAATACAAATGCCACCAATGCGGTTTCGCTCTCGGAATGCCAGCGAGCTGCAGATCGCTTAAGCGCTATGTCAGATGCAGCAGGCCTGTCAAGTCCAATACTGTCTCTTCACATTCCTCTTTACATTTTTGGAGTATTAATTGTAGATCTCTCCCACAACACAAATATAACATCTGTGACTTCATCACTGATGAACAACCGGATGCTGTGTTTCTTACAGAAACCTGGTTGCATGACAGCTCTGGCCCCGATATTGCCGCTGCAATTCCCCCTGCAATTCCCCCTAATTACGTCAGCGTAAGAAAGGACAGAGTTCTAGGCAAAGGGGGGGGGGGATAGCCATGATCTTCAAATCTAAGTACACCTGTAAATTTGAAGACATTCCTTTCAAAGGCTAACTATTAACCCTCAGTTCACAATGACAGGTCTATTAATCTATCGCCCTCCTGGGAATGCTAATCCCTGGGTTTCTTCTTTGCCAGATTTCCTGGCCCCCTTGCTGCTTAGAGCAGCCAACTTTTCGATTCTTGGGGACCTAAATATCCATCTCGAAGATTCCGACTGTACGTCCACTAAACAGCTTATTTCTACTCTCGAAGTTTTTAACATTCAACCATTGAACTCTGCCCCTACACATCTTGCTGGTCACTTATTAGATCCCATCCTGTCAAATTTACAGTTGGACTGCTCTCAGAAAGCACGCCCAATAGAATGGTCCGACCACTTTGCTGTTCCTTTTTCATTGGATATTACCAGGACAGCATCACAGATCGGAAAGGAAATAGATAAACGGACACGCAGTTGGGGGAAAATTAACATGCCAGAACTTAATAAACAATTATTGAGGACACTTCCTAACACCGACCTATCTATCTCTGCACTAAATTGTGCAGTTGGTCAGTGGTTAAATAATGCTGTGGATTCCACGCTTCCCTTGACATATAAGAAAACTATGCCTCATCATCCACCTGCACCATGGTTTCCCGACAAGCTTAAGTGCCTTCGCACTCAATGTAAGATTTTAGAAAGGAAATGGAGGCGCAATTATTCTCCTACCCGCAAAGTAGCTTACAGAGAAGCTCTGAAGGGCTATCATAACAGCTGCAAAACAGCCAGCGCAGACTACACTAAAAAAATAGTTTCAGATGCACAAAACTGCCCTAAGGTGCTCTTTTCAGTTGTAAAAAAACTGACAGGAGCGGACTCTATTCCTACGCCTCCCGCGCTTGACAAAGTTCAATGCCAATCCTTAGCTGACTTTTTTGTTAAAAAAGTCGACTTGATCTATGATCTTTTTACCCCGCCACCGATGGTAACACCTTTTGCATCTGGTGCTTTGCAGTCATCTGCTAATGTTGACGACGTTGCCAAACTCTCTGTATGTCAGCCATTAGACAATATTTCCTTTTCTTCTTGTCTAAATAGTGTGCGCTCTGGCTCTCTGTGCGATGCACTTCCGGCTAAAATACTCAAACAATTAGATTCCTCCACCCATCAGATTTTTGTTAAATTGTTAAACGCCTCACTTACTGAGGCATATGTACCCCAGCCATGGAAACACGCTATGGTAGTGCCCTTGTTAAAAAAGTCTGGTTCTGATATCTCGAATCTTGTTAATTTTCGTCCAATATCCCTGCTACCCATCTTCTCTAAAGTGTTAGAGAGACACATTAATACCCAGCTCACTGAACTGGTGGAAAGTTCTGGTTTCTTACATTCCTCCCAGTCGGGTTTTCGGTCCTGCCATTCGACCGAGACAGCCCTTCTTGGGGTGAAAGAGAGTCTCCGACACGGTGTCGACCAGGGTGAAACCATGGCGCTCATCCTGTTGGATTTGAGCGCAGCTTTCGACACCGTGTCACATTCCATCCTTCTTGACTCTCTGCGGTCACTCGGCGTGACTGGTAGGGCCTTAGCCTGGGTGGCCTTCTTTTTTTGGCGAGCGAACCTTTCAAGTTTTCTCCCCTAAGGCGGCATCAGCGGTCTGTCCCTCAGCACGGGGTGTCCCCCAAGGGTCCATACTCAGCCCCCTATTATTCCATCTTTATGTAAAACCCTTGGCTAACATCGTAGAGCAGGCGGGGCTGACCCTGTTCTCTTACGCTGATGACACCCAGATCGTCTTCTCCCTATCAGGGCGAGACGAGAATAACCCCTCTGCACTAAAGTCGGGCCTCATTCTTATGGCGGACTGGATGCAGAGGAACTGTCTCAAACTGAATGGGGAGAAGACAGAGGTGGTCATTCTGGGAAAAAATAAGAACCTCTGGGGCCCTCAGCATTGGCCAAATGAGATGGGTGCACTTCCTGTACCCACACATGCTGTACGTAACTTGGGCGTCCAAATTGACGACAAGTTAACAATGAAGCAGCAGGCCACTAAGGTCGCAGCAACCTGTTTTTCTACTCTTAGGTGGCTACAAAAGATCTTATGGATGCTTCCCATTCTCTCCCGTAGAACGGTTGTCCAGGCATTGATAACATCTCGCCTGGACTATGGCAATATACTATATTTGGGTGCTGATGTAGCCACTGTTAAAGTATTGCAGGTTGTACAAAATGCAGCCGCGCGACTCTTGAAGAATGTCCCTAGAAGAACTTCTGCATTATCTGCCTTGCATGATCTTCATTGGTTGAAGATCTCCAGCCGCATAAAGTTTAAGGCATTATGCTACATGTTTAGGATCAAGCAAGGCATTGCACCTACTTACTTACAAAAGTTGGTGCAACTTTACAGGCCCAAACGTACCTTACGATCCTCGGAATTTGGCAATTTCTCTATACCAAGATTTAAGCTGGTAAGGATGGGGGGACGTTCCTTCTCCTATCTTGGTCCCAAATATTGGAATGCCCTGCCCACTGCCCTTAAATTAGAGACCAGTCTTCTTCGTTTTCGCAGAGCACTGAAAACGCTGTTGTTCACATAAGTAGTTGATACCTGCATGCTGGCTATCTGATATCTTCTTCTCCAGTCTGTCCCTAGCGCCGGGAAACCCACTGTGGGTAGCTGTGCGCGGTAAAAGTTTAAATAAATTTTAAAAAAAATTCAGCGCCAAGAAACTCACGGGTTAATGTGCACTTGAAAAATAAACATGTTATCTTTTATACATAAGAAAATAGATTGCAAAAGCCAGACCCACGGCGGCGCAGCAATGGCGGTCCACCGTTTTGCCTATTATGATGTTCACCGTCATATCTGCGGTGGACCACTGCCTGCGCCAGGGAACAGTTGTTTCCTGGAGGTGGCGCAACTGCACCACAACGCAATACGCCGAGCGGGGACTGGCTCAGTCCCACAAAGGAGGCCCTACAGGGCCCCCATGTGCGCCCCGCCATGGACCCCCTGTCTGTGTCCCCACAAAATCCCAGCACAAAATGGACGTCCATGCCGTGCTGGAACTTTTTTGCCGTTCACATTGCGGTGCCTGTTTTCCATGCACCACCATGGGTAGGGCAAAGGACTGCCTGCCATATTATGAGCTGAACTCTTTCAACTCCTAATATGGCGGGCGGTCCTTGGGCAGGTTTGGCGCAGCTGTGCAGGCGACGAGCCGGCGCAACTGCATCAAACCGGTAATCGGCCCCTTAGACTAAACAATAAATGCTCAACCCCACCAAAGAGCCATGTAGGATACTTGGCATTCAGTGTGCAGGTCAATATTACCCAATGCACTTAGACACAAAAAGTAAACATTAGTTCATCAATGTTAACTGCCCAGTTACCACTGACTGCCCCAGGAACTGAAAAAGATTTAAATGGGTCCAAACATCTGTGACAATGCTCCCAAACACTGACCTACAGCACAACTTGTAATTCCATATGGGGACTCTCAGAACACTTACTTTGCACTTCAGTCCTGACCAGTAACCCCACTGATTTCCAAGCACTGAAACACGTACTCTACAAATGCATCTGTAGGACTAACATAAGATTTCAGGTCCTAAGCACACCCTGCAACACCCTAGGTTTGTGTTTACCCCTGTAATGCCTTCTGTGGCACGTGCCACTGGTAGAGCTCGAGTGATCCTATTAAACTCTCAGTCCTGAACACAGTGATAATTGGACAGAAATTCCAGGACTGGAAAAGTCATGCATTTGGCTTCTCATGGACCCCTTTGCACCTTATTCCTGGTCTGCAGCAGGCCGGGCTATTCCATCAGTGATACGACAGGCCTTTCTAGGGGCGCCTCAGTCCTGACCCATTGCATTCCCCATACTCTGGAACTGAGGACCACGCATAGCTCTGCTCAAGCACTTCAGTTCGGATCATATTTATATTTACAATATAAAAAACTCTGAAACCAATCAAACAGTTTGTAACAGTGATCCATGATACACCTTTCCTTGTGCCAGGACTGGCACGTGCTCCCTACACCCACATTCTGCAGTGCACACCCTTCCTACCAGCTCAGAGAGGATCACTCACTCCTACCACACTGCTGCTCCAGGTATCAGGGCAGGGGCGTTTGAAAAGCTTGTGCTTTCCAAATCATAAGTTTTTATAATGTCCCGCAAGGGCTCTAAAGCTCCCCTGACTGGAGCCTGGAAAACATGTGTCTTTACCACATGAATAGTTCAACTGGGTTATATCTAGGACCTACCCTGTCAACTTTTGTTTTAAAGGAATGCACGGCTGCCTTCAGGGAACACCAGGGCAAAAGGATAGTCCTGCTGTTCACCACGAGCAGGAGGTGCCCTCTCGGAGAGCCACCAGCAGGGGGCGCTGTGGGCAATGTACAAGGTAAACAGAGCTCTTCCAGCCCTCTTTTCCCTCTTCTCTCAGTGCTGCCGCCTCTGAGGCCAGGGGTCCCAAGGATAGTGCCAGGGGTCGCAGGGATAGTGCCAGGGGACGCAGGGATAGTGCAAGGGGTCGCAGGGATAGTGTCAGGGGTCGCAGGGATAGTGCCAGGGGTCGCAGGGATAGTGCCAGGGGTCGCAAGGATAGTGCCAGGGGTCACAAGGATAGTGCCAGGGGTCACAAGGATAGTGCCAGGGGTCACAAGGATAGTGCCAGGGGTCGCAAGGATAGTGCCAGGGGTCGCAAGGATAGTGCCAGGGGTCACAATGATAGTGCCAGGGGTCACAAGGATAGTGCCAGGGTTCCCAAGGATAGTGCCAGGGGTTGCAAGGATAGTGCCAGGGGTCGCAAGGATAGTGAGACTTTTGAGAGCAGGTGAGATGTGATTGAACTGTTTGGGTCCTATGAGGAGCCAGGCAGTCACATTGGGAACAACTCTTAGGGGGGCAAGGTGACTTTTTGGAGTTCCTGTGATGTTGGAGTTCACGTAGTCAAGTTTTGAGATGACTGGTGATTGCAGTAGGGTCTTAAGATCGCCAGGGGGAATGACAAGTTTTTGTCGAGGGTAATGCCCAAGGACTTTACAGAGTTGGAAAGTGAAAGAGAACAGTTAGGTGCGTCCAGATTCTTGAGCCATTCTTGGTTTCGTAGTAGTTTCTTTTTTGGGGAGGGAAGTAGTAGTTCAGTTTTGTTGGGGTTCAGCTTTAGGTGGTTGGTGTTTAGCCATGTTTGTATCTTAGAGTGGTGTTCAGAGGCTGGATGTCACTGGGTGATTTAATTTTGTATAGGAACACTGGAATGTTGAGCGCTCCATTGAAGACACTAGAGTCCCTCGGGCTTCTAATGGCCAGTAGAAGCCCAGAGCATCGACATTCCAATGTTTGTCAGTCACAGCAACAGCTGTAAAAAAGGCCTCCTCGAGCCTAAGGGCATTTCCAAGCAACTCGGGCTAATTGAAGCTTTTTTTTTTTTTACAAATTATAACATTCTGCCCTCTAGGGATTGAATGTTCTAATAGTCTTAGAACCCTCCGTAGCGGGCTCTACCGGCCATTCGGCTCGGACATTTAATGCTGAAGCAGGCCTTTAGCGGCCTGTAGAGTCCGCTATGCCAGGCTCTAAGGCTATAGTTGATTTGAGTGTTGTTGGCATATAGGTGATAGTTGACCCCTGCTTGGTTCAGAATAACTGTGAGGGGTTCCATGAAGAGATTTAATAGGGCAGGAGAGAGAATTAGGCCTTGAGGTACACCTTCTGGAACAAGGGTAGGCTTCGAGAGACAGCTGTTAATTTGTATTTGTTGAAATCGATTTTACAGATAGGAAGTGAACCATTTCAGGACTGTACCATTGATACCAGTGAGTGTCTTGAGTAAAGCTGACCGATTGACCGTATCAAAAGCAGCAGATAATCAAGTAGGATTAGGAGGCAGCAGTGCTTAATTTGTGCCGGTGCTTTCCGGTGCTCAGCACCGGCACTTTATTGTCAGGGCCGGGGCTATCATTTATTTTCAGGAGGCAGTGGTGGTGAATAACATTTTTCAGAAATACATGCACGAAGAGAGACAGGCAGCTTTACTTTTTTCACTCTTCGGTGCTGCGCAACATCACATTCATCAGCCCATGCACTTCTGGCTGGCTGGCGATTTAATTTCAACTTCTATGCTTTCACTAATATAAACAAGCATTTGCAATGCAATAGGTCTCGCATTAGGAAAGTTTGAGCTATTGGTAGTGTAAATGACAAATTTTTTATTTAGTTTTGGTTTTTGAAAATAGCGAAATTAATAGCTTTGCATTTACATTGCCAATAGTTATAACTTTCGCAAATGTGACACCTATAGCATTTGTAATGCAATATGTGTTGTATTTACGCGACTTACATGTATTGATATTACAAATAATGCCTTTTAATTTCTTTAAGTACTTAAATAAAAGTTATTTTAAGAGGGTGAGAGGGTGAGAGGGTAAGGGTGGCTGAGTGGGGGTGAGAGGGTTGTGAGGGTGACAGGGTGAGAGGGTTGTGAGGATGAGGGGGTGTGAGGGTGTAGGTGGGTGAGTGAGGGTGTGTGAGGGTAAAAGGGTTGTGGGGTGAGGGTGAGGGTGAGGGGGTGTGAGGATGAGGTGGTGTGTGGGGGGTATGGGGGTGTGAGCTTGAGGAGGTATGAGCGTGAGGGGGGTGAGCGTGAGGGGGTGAGCGTGAGGGGGGTGAGCGTGAGGGGGGTGAGCGTGAGGGGGGTGAGCGTGAGGAGGGGAGCGTGAGGAGGGGAGCGTGAGGGGGGGAGCGTGAGGAGGGGAGCGTGAGGGGTGAGCGTGAGGGGGGGAACAGTCGCCTGATGCAGAAAGTTGGACCGTAACTGAAACAAGCAGGAGAGAGGAGGAGGCAGCTACAGCCCAGGGAGCGAGCGTTCGCATAAAGAGCAGCTCTTTACAAAACTTTTATTAAAGCCATTAAAGTGAAAGTGCGGCATTGGGTCGCTTTACAAAAAAACTTTGTTAAAGTAAATTTGGTTAGCCACATGTAAACAAAGGCGCACGGACGCCATGAAACTAAAAGCCGAGCTAAAAAATATGATAACTGGGCTTGTGTGTGCACACCCGTGTCCCATTTATTGATGTTAGACGTTGTGTGCACAGTGCTGTGCACACCTGTGCCCTGCTTATTGATGTCAGAAGCTGTGTGCACGGTGCTGTGCACACCTGTGTCGTGGTCATTGACGTCAGGAGCTGTGTACTCCGAGTTGTGCACACTCATGGTCCAGTTATTGATGTCGGGAGCAGAGTGCACAGTGCTGTGACAACTTGTGTCGCTGAGTGTACAGTGCTGTGCACACCTGTGCCTCCGTTATTGATGTCAGGAGCTCAGTGCACCGTGTTGTGCACACCGACGTCGTTCATGGATTTTCCCCTCACACAGCACTAAAACTCAACACCAATAGAAGTGCTTACGACCAACTCCCTTCACTCTTCCACGCACTCTAGAAATAGTTCTTATCACCGGAACGTCTGGAAGGCGCATTGGGTCCGTGCCAAGAGGCAGGACCACACTGTAGGCGTACGACAGCACAGCTTTCGAGACTGTGTTAGCAGTGTGGCAGACATTGCGCATCCTTACCCCCTCTTGTGAGCTGTGCACACTTGCTTTCCTCGGTGGCAGGCTGGTGACCTTGCTGGTCTGTGCGGTCGCTTGGCGCCCTCTGCTGTCAATCTGCGTGCATAGCGACAGCCATGCTACTCTAGAACACTCCCCTACCGCGCAGGTGCTTACCAGCCTTCCAGCATGCGCCGCTTCACTCTGATTAAACATTAACATGTGTGACGAGAATAATTCACCTGTGCGTTCATGCTCTAGGAAGGTCACCGTTTTTTAAAAATAGTAATGGAGTTTATCTACACATTACGGGAAAGGAAACGAGACGGCGTGCATCAAGTGGTGTATGCATAGCTTCACACGATTGGACTAGTGAGCACATATTTACAAAGGTATTCCACATATTTACATTTTTTGGCACAGAGAGGTTGCAGATTTGCCCACTTTTCTGGGACACCTGGTTCCAAAGTCTGCTGCTCAGCTGCCAGACATCATCTGTTTCTTAGAATAGTTAAAGTAAATTTGGTTAGCCACATGTAAACAAATGCGCATGGACGCCATGAAACTAAAAGCACAGCTTAAAAAAAACCAGGACAACCTGGTGCTTCAAAGACAAAGGACAAGGGTCTTCTGTGTACGTTTGCTTTTCTCTTGCGCTCGGTGGAAATAGCAGCACTCCATGAAGAACAAGCGCCTTACGGTCCTTCACGCCGTGCGTCCCATTCATTGCGCCACGCTTCGACATTCCCATTGCTATGACTGACCGAGGGCTTTCCATGCGCCCAGGTGAAACCAGCAACAAAGCAAAAATATTATGGGCGCCGCCGCGCTGCCCGCGGCGACCCGGAAGCTCTTGGCCGGCCGGCAAATCCGCTCGCGGTTGACCGGAAGTCCCGCCTCTTGAGGTCCGCGAGCTGCCGCCGCATGGAGCACCCTGCCGTCCGGAGTAGCCCGGGTCCCCAGGAGGGGGCCGGGGAGAAGGAGGAGTGTGGCGCCTGTTGCGGGGCTCCTCTGACCTGAGGGAGCCCCGATTTCGATGAGGAGACGCGCCGCGCCGCGCCGTGAGGAGCCCCGCCGGAAGAGCGCAGTCGGTGAGTGGGGCCCAGGGCTGATGTGAAGTGCGTGCGTGCCTGTGTGTATGCCTGGAGGGGAGGGGAGGGGGGGGAGTGGGGGAATGTGTGCGCGCGTGTGTGTGCGAGGGAATGTGTGTGCGTGCATGCGTGACTGTGTGTGATTGAGAGAGAATGCGAGGTAGGGGATAGTGTGCCTGTATGTGTGCCTGTATGTGTGTTGTATGCCTGCGTGTGCATGCGCGCGCCTGTGTGTGTGTGCGTGCGTGCATGCAGAGGGGTGGGGGCTGCCTTTGTCTGTGTGTGAGCAAGGGCTTCGCACCGCGCATGCGCAGCTACCAGACGCTCGCTCCCGAGGTGAAATCTGACCTCGTCAAAGCGCGCGTCTGGTAGCTGTCCACATTCCTAAATACGGGCCACAAAATGTCTGAAGCAGACACTCTCAATGCTCACGCATTGAGAGTAGGTCTGCTCGACCTAAAAAAAGCAAACAGGCTCTCAAAGAGCCGTCTTTATTTCAGCAGTTAACACTGCGTGCCCTTCCCCCTCCAGCAAGTTAGAGAGCCCCTTGAGGAGCGGGAGAAGGCTGGACTCTTCATGTCACGTAAGCCTTTAGCAGTTCCCTATTGGTTACTGAAGGTCAAGGGTCCGGGAGTTCCTCAGCGGAATGCTTCTAGCAATTAGGATCCTCTAATCCAACACGTTTTCCCTCCACAGAGTTTCCTGTGGCACCTGGCGGTAAGGTAAGTTTTATTATATTTGTATTTGTATTTCCCGCCCACAAACAGCCCCCCCTGAACCCCCCCCTTCCACACCTCCCGCGAGGATGCCGGCCGTGGCTGGGTGTCATTTAAAGCTACGCCCCTGCCTATGAGTTGGTCTTAACTGGCTCAATAAAGAAATGTTTTTCTTTAGTAACTTTTGATGCGTTATGAAAACTTGTCGAAACTTCCCGGGGAAACATCACGTAAGACCAGTCAGGCATTGCCCTCCGACCTCAGCCAGCTCGTGCCATTGAGCCATGGAAACGGCTCACCAGCCGATGCTTGGTGGTCTAGGCTGCGTGGGCACAGCGGGCGCTGCAGGTGCAGACCCTGTTCTGCTGGGCACCGAGTACCCCCACCTTGTGGAGGTCCTGGCCCAGGGGGTAGCCCCTCGAGCGCGCCAGCTGGTCTCCTGCAGACGCAGAGCTGGGGCAGAGGCTTGGTGGCACCAGTCTCAGGTTCAGGCCTGTCTTCTTGTCCGTTTCTGGGGCACACTGTGCCCCCTCAAACACCCGTGGGGGGTGGATCACGGCTTCTTACCAAGCACTGACTGCAGCAGGTGGGCCCTGTCACCTGCTGCCACTCACCATAAGCCCTGAAGTAGGCCGATGCAGTGCTCGCGGGGGGAGGGGGGGGGGCTCCAGGGTGGAGGGGAGTGAAGGGGGTGCCCTACGTCGACCATTAAGTTTACCGGTGACAATCACTCGGCCCATAGAATGTTGTTCAGCGTCTCGCGCATTCAATGCCCCCCAGCAAGTTAATGGTAAGGCAGAGCATAGGGCGTGCTCTCATGGAGGGGGCGGGTGGGGGCTTCTGGAGAGAGCAGCACGCACGGAGAGAGGCCGACTGAGGTCAAGGAGCTAGAAAGATGGCAAATATCGGAACACCAGGGCAGGACTCTGGTAAATTGTGGAATAGTTGTTGCTCGGGAAAAAGTCGGAAAGAGCAGCCGGGACATACGATGGGGGTCGGAAGGGGGTGGGGCTGTGCCAGTCAAGCTTGAATTCATCACCCAGTATTTAAAAATGCTAACCGTGTTTTATTTTGCCACTACCTCATGTGACATTCTTAAACAGGGAAATATGATCGGCCTGCAGTGCACTGTGTAACATTGCTGCTGCAGTCTGCAGAACAGCGAAAGAAATGGTCTACATCCTCATTATCAATGACATTGTTATGTTGTTAGCATGCAAACACAATGGTCGTTCTGCTCCGTGCTCCGAGAGCAGAATGTTTTTGCAATGGAAAAGCGCTCGCCAACACCTGGTGCGCCGTTCTTTATGAAGTCCAACTCTTCTGTTCTTCGCACTACATGTGCAACAAAAATAGACAAACTATCTCTGTTCTGTTTTTCTTTGTACAGCAAAAAAAGGCCCTGGTATGTTAAGGCAGCTACATTCAGGGTGAAATGCAATTACCATACAATCAGTCTCTGCTCCCGGATGAAGCAATGGCCCGGGCCAATATGATTGTTTCTGCTGGCATGCACATATTCCATCACATAGCTGTTGAATAGATAGAAAGTTTGCGCCCCAAGTAGTTCACACGCACTCATCCAGCGCTTGGGAACCCAGGAACCCACTAGCGTGCTCAGGAGAAGGTGAACTCAGGATGGCATACACTAGCACCTATCCCGCATGGCGGCCATAGTGCAGTGATACATTTATAATCATTATAATGACTCAAAAAATTAATTGGATTTTGTTCTGTGGATGGCTGAGTTTGTTTAACTGCTAGCACCTGGCGCTGCCGGAGTTAAAAAGTCACTAAAACTGCAGTGGTTCAAGAAATAGTACAGGTCCCACTCATTCTGCATGAAAGTAATGAGAGTGCAGTATGTTGTTGGTGCATTTGGGCCACACTGTCCCAAATATTGTACTAATTGATGGTTCGATTGCATAGGACACTGTCATTAACATGTAGCACATTTCCACTATCCATAGCAATCACCCCTACATTTGCACAGACAATCGTGCAGTATTAGTAACTTCTACGCCATTATCACATGAAATCTGTCAACTTCACTTTCACAATTGTTTTAACATTTTATGTTTAACAAATTTGCATGAAAAGCACCATTTGTCCACTCTTTTTAACCCCTCACCTCCCCAAAAAACACTCTTTTGACAGCCAAGCTCACTCACCAAAGGGGACTCATCGCAAACTTTTACGCCTCACCACGTTCAAATGCTCCGTCCATCTCCACCCCCTTTTGTACCGCTTTGTTCGCCATAAGTTGGCAGGGAATGCTCAGAGGTGAGTCCCTTGCTCACTTTGCTACTGAATTCAAGCAAGCCTGGCTGAAGACGGCTGGAATGCCAGAAACCGGTCCTCGGAAGCTTGTTTCCGGTCCAGGGAAGACATGGCTTGGCAGTTCAAGCTGGACTGTTCCCATGAGGCACAGGGTCAGACTGATTTGCATATGGCCATGTCTGAACTGGGGTGGCAGAGTGGGCTAAAGAACAGTGATGAATTAAATCCAGATCTGTTGACTAGGTGTGAGTGTTTGATTGGTTTAGATGCTTCGTCCATCACCGCCCCCTTTTGTACCGCCACGTTCAAATGTCAGCAGCCACCACTGCCTGTAGCCAAAATGAATTAATTCTTTTACGCAAGCTGCAACTCCAGGCCGAGGTGAGTCATGGGTATTCTTCACTGCCCCCATTCCGTACAGTGCATCGGAACCTGAGGACAGAGTCAATTACCAGGTAGCTTTGAACTAGTGAGGAAGCCTTTATTTGCGACCTATATAACTGCAGGGGGCTGGAGACTGACACAGGGTAGCTGCTGCTTGTTTGATTTTAACCCCTTCGACGCTGATGACGAGCTGGGCTCGTCATGGCGTAGCCTCCTCGCACGCTGATGACGAGCCCAGCTCGTCACGTAAAGTGCGTTTCCGCAAAACCCAGCGTGCGAGCGGAATTCCGCTAGCGCGCATGGTGTTAAAGAAACCGCATCAATTGAGTTTAGGTATTTTCTGTTCATGCTGGATTTACACCTAAGGACTTGTCTGTGACTCTGTGTACGTGCAAGGGACAGCAGGTCCGCTACCTGTCTATAACCTTAAGTCAGCAACGACATGCCCTTAGGCCACCCCTAGAAAGGCCACCCCTCTCCATTCATACAGCCCTGATTGCAGTGCTCATTATAAAGTCATGTGGTGACAATAATACGGAATAGTGTTTTTTAACTTTGGTAAAATGTAACAGTTCATATCCAGACACCTTGTAGGCAGCAGCCCTTTTTCCTTTTGCATTACTAAAATCTTAATAGTGGGAATAGTCACAAATACAAAATGCTGTATTTTATTTTACTAATAGCACTTACGGAGCTGTAGCATCCCTCCCTCGCCCCCAATACATGGAAGCTAATTTGGCCACAAAGAAGTTTTAGAACTCTGCCCTGACATGGCACTCTGTTGTTTTATTTTAAAGAACAACGCAGCCAGAATGCACTTTGGCCACAGATGCTGTGGGTTTCGTTAATTTTCTTAAGTGTAAGACACAATTGTGTGTTTTTTTTAATTTGATTAAAAAAAATTAAAAAGACAAATACCAATATATAGGTTTAGTGTGATTTTCCTTAATTTTTCAGTTGCATGGTTTCGGTTTGATTGTTACAAAATGTATTGAATCATTAAACGTTTCAAGTTTTAAAATGACAAAATGCAAAATGTGTTCTCAAATCAAGCAGAGCGTATTTGGCTGTTTCTAGTGTCCTAGTGTATTATTGTGTGTAGTACATTTTGTACAGTTGTGTTTATTAACCTTCCAATGTCGTGTTTGCTATACATGAAAACAAAACAGGATGGTTTCAACATTCAAATGATTTTGGTCCATTGTCTTTTCTTCTATGCACCCTGTCAGACATAGATACTCTTTATAGTCTGTTGTCAATTGTATTCTGTGCTGGTTGGGGTTTGACAGCTACATCATTGTGTATTACCTTCATGTTAGGGAGCAAAAAGCACTGTTGTATGTGAAGTGTGGCTCACGGTGTAGAGCAGGCAGACCCGGAAGCTGAGGTCAGACCCGGGACCATGGTTCAATTCCCGACGCGGCAGGGTCTTGAGCTCAAATGTCCACGGACTCGATAATTCTCGCTTCGGTGCCTGCTCTAATCATGGGTTCTCACTCTGCAATTCTGGGCATTAAGCTTGCTTAATCTCCACAACGGCCCCCTGCGGCGGGATGCCTGGCTTTCACCTTGGGGATGCCCTATAGGGGCTATCTCACAGGGAAAAGCCAGGACGGGTTCCCAAGGCAAGCGCCGGGAAACCTCCGGGTAGCTGTGCGCTCAATAAATGCAATATTAATAATAATAATAATAATTGTATGTTGAGAACATTATTGTAAAGGCTAAGTGGTGCCAATTGGGGAAAGAAATGTTTGGTTTATGTCAGAGTAAATCCCTTTCTGGAGGCTTGTCCCTATTCCATCCGTCCTTTTAGTCATCCCAAGCCTCATCTTGCTACTATGATCTCCCTAATAGCCCTTTCAAGATTTTCCCATCCTCTATCCCTCCATTATCCCATTCAATGAAACTAAAAGACTCACATGTCCGTTGCTCAAATCAACATATATTTACCTATATTAACCCACCACTAATCCTTTTTGGGTTTCAGAGTCGCATGCCACTCACTGAACAGTGCTGTGACATGTCGTCTGGGTGGAAGTGCTGTATAAATACAATTACAATATTGGGCATATTACAGGAGTGACTGATGGCATACATCAGTTACAGGTTGTGCATCTGCCAGGGAGGTGGATATTGTGCCTCTAGCAGAGTCCAATATATTCTTAATGTGATAGATGCCTTCATAGTGGACTTGTACCTCTGAGCTCTATAATGTCATATCCCACTATCTATTAGTAATAGACCGGTCCGGGGCAGTTTAGGGTCCAGCCTTGGGAGACACAAAATACAATATAAGTAGATATTCATATCAGAATTAGTTTGGAGTTAGGACTTTAATGATCAGAAAAAGTTCATTATCTTTGGTTCAAAAAGTCATGACATCCAGTCTCTTTTGCGGTTTTACCTTGATTTTATTAAGATATTCTTTCCAAGGAGCTTGAAAACCAACACGTATCAAGTCAACCATCATATTACCAAGGTAGGAATTCAGATCGGGTATTAAATGTGGCTTTCAGCCATGCTAGTTGAGGATGTGGGTTGAGCCAATAGAGTGAGTGGGTGGGGCCAGTAAAGGAAGTGGGTGGAGCTAGGGGACATGGGTGTGGCCTCCTACAAAAATATGAGCACCTGGACTTCATATTTTACAAATTAAGCACTGGGAGGCAGGAGTCGCCTTCATCTAGGGATCTGGGAATGTCATTTGATATATTGAGCACAGCGGGTTTCTGAATCCTGATTGGATTGTGTTCTGAAGGTTAAATTTGTCTATTTGTTGGTTGAGCTGTAGCAGGACACACTTCTCTATCATTTTGGCTAGGAATGAAAGGTTGGTGATAGGTCTGAGGGTATTCAGGTCATTGGGGTCTGCCCCCGTTTTTTTTAGAATGGGTGTGACTTGGCCAAGTCGGAGGGAGTCCGGTACATGGCCTGATGAGACGTGTTGATGATTTTAGTTCAATACGGGGAGATGATACGGTTGAGATTCTGTACTAGGGAGGAGGGGAGGGGACAGAAGTGTGGGACGTCGGCTTCAAGTGCACAATAATATTGAAGACGTCCCCTTCTGTCATAGGATTGAAGTCCTGGAAATTCACAAGTAAATCACACCTGCTCCATAAGAGACACATGTTGTGAATTATGCAGTAGGATTCATACCTATGACAGGAGTAAGACACCAAAACGCTTTGTGAACCAGCACCCGCGTTTCACAAACTGTACCATATTCATCCTTCCCACACCCACCTCCCTTACTCCCACGAACACCCGCCGGGTGGCTCGCTGTGCACCACAGCGCCCCCTGCAAAGTGCTCCGTGTAGTGTCTATTTCAGGACACTAATTGTGCACTCTTTTTACCTCCTTTGAACAGCATTTCCTGTTAGAGATTCCCAGAAGAAGAAGAAGGAAAACATTGGAAACAAAAATAAAGTGAAGCTGTGGTTTATGTTGTTCTGCGACTGCTGAGACTGGTATGCATCAGTCTGCCAAAGACTGACAGTTCTCAAAGCTCTTTTATCATCACAGACGCGATCTGTCTTTTGCTGACAAATTCACATTAAATGTGAAATTATTCAGCACAGTTCCTCAAAACTAAATTTAAAAAAAAATGGAAATTGGTGATTTCTGAGTGAAGATTTGCAAACCTCTGTCTTCTACATGTACAGTGAATTTAGGGGGTATACACTCTAGTAAAAGGGGGGGGGGTTGCTGTGGTTCCTGATGATCTTGGGTATGCTTCTGTTTTTATAGTTCACATCAGTGCCTCGTCGCGATAAGAAACTGTCCCACGCATTAATCACAACAATCCTGGCCTGCATTGAGACAGAGGCGATAAACTGTAGCTCTCTGGAGTAAAGATTGGCAACAGAAAGTGACAACTAGAAAGCTTGTGACAACAGAGATCTATGGCATGCCTGAGGAAGACAGAGCAGGCTTTGGACACGTAGAGGAAGGCTAAAATCAGCAGCAACCTATTATAAAGGCCAACTAATTAATTGATGGTGTGTTGATATAGGACATCTTAGCATTCCTGGGAACTTGCCTGCCCTGTATCATCCCAGAGTATTCAGTTTCTGGTCTCCCTGTCTTCAAGAAGGAGCGGATTCCTTTTAAGAGAACATTTTTGTTGTAGCAGGAGCCTCTTAAGCATCGGGTGCTAAAACCTGAACAGTGAACCGCTTGTGGTGTTACTGAGATTAGAATACAGAAACCACGCTATGATTAAGTGACGGGAGGCAGAAGTGGGGGTGGGGCTCCTGAATATTGAATTCAGGATATTGTGGGACACTAATATCGTGGACAAAATATCAAAGTTAAGTATATTATATATATATATACACCCAAGTGATTACTAACTTAGACCCAACGTATCCTGTCACCTGGCATTTCAAAGAACGGCATAGCAACAAATTGGAACAGTTCAGGTATTATTTACTTGATTCTGTTCCGAGCCGTAGAAGAGAGAGCAACAGAGATTCAGCGTTAAAAAAATTAGAGAGAAGATACATTTTGTAGTTGGGCACCAAAACTCCAGGGGGTCTCAATGCCACAGAGGATCTGTTTACATGTCTGTAATATGAATATGACCAAGTGTTAGAAATAGGATTTTTGGCAGGCTAGGGCATGTGCCAAAGCCAGGCAGAAACCACCACTCTAGTCAGGATAAGGGAGTTACACTCCTAAAACAACCCCTGCAGTGGCTCAGTGGCGGCGTCAGATGGAGTCGTCGGTGGGACCAGGGTCGCGGTGCGGGATAAGGCACTGCTAGTCACAGTGCTAGCAGGTCACGGCGCAAGCAGCGGTGTTATCAATGCGGAGCGCTGTTGTCGGCTGATGAACTGGAGTTGATGGCGCCGGCGTCGGTAGGCCAAGGCTGCGGTGCAGGATGAGGGTGGTGCATCATGTAACTTAAGAGCGTTGCCCCCGAACCACGGTGCTGGCAGCTGCGTCAATTTTGGCATGGAGCGTCTTCGCCGGGGATACCAAAGCTTCATCGTGAAGCGAGGTGGTGCGGAGTGCGGTGCCCACAGCTTGCAGTGCGAGCAGCGGCTCCGTGGCGGCATCAGCAGGCGTCGTCAGTGAGATCAAGGTCGTGGTGCAGCATTGCGGCGGTACCCTCTGCGATGTCAAGGTATCGTTGTGAAGTGAGGCGGTGCGGAGTGCGGTGCCCACAGGTTGTGGTGCGAGCAGCAGCTTGATGGCCGTGTCAGCAGGTGGCGTCGGTGAGATTAAGGTCACGGTGCGGCATTGCGGCGGTGCCCTATGTGGTGCCATCAGGACTCGGAATCGGCAGTGGCGTCGTCGAGTTGCTTTTCCTCTGTTGCAGCACAAAACACACAGTCTCCAGTACCGCAAGCAGAAGAGCTTGAAGTCTTTGTTGTTCCTGAGACTTCTTAAACAGGGGGCACACTCTACCTCAAGCCCTTGGAGAAACTCACAAAAAGAGATTGCAGAAAGTTCAGTCCAGTCCTTTCACTGTTATGTTATGTTATGTTATATTTTATTTCTATAGCGCACGGCTACTCCAACGGAGTGTCCCGGCACTTTGAGTTGGCAGCTCATAAAAGGAAAACATAGCAGATAAAGAACTTTCAAAAAAGCAAGATAACATAACTAAAGGGTAAAAAACCAAGTTTTTAAGCCTTTCCTAAAGGACAGCAGATTAGAGGTACCGCGTAAGGCCAATGGCAGAGTGTTCCAAAGCTGGGGCGCCCTCACACTAAAGGAGCGCCCCCCAACCCGGGCCCTCCTAGCCCGGGGGACCACCGCAAGAGACAGAGACTCCGACACTGACCAAGACAGAAGCAGCCACTGCAGGCCAACACAGCAAAGCACACAGCAAAGTGGTAGGTCCTCCTCACAGCTTCTCCATTTCTTCTTCTTGGCAGTCTTCTTGATCCAAAAGAGTTCTAAAGTTCAGGGGTCAGGCCCCCAATATTTATATCCCAAAATCCTTTTATCTCTTAGGCAGAGAGTGTCTGTGCCCAGCCAGAACCAGTTCTGCCTTCTCTGGTGTGAATTCCTGGCAGGATTTGGAGACAGCATTGTCAGAGGCAGACAAGGCCCTTTGAGGTGCAAGGAAATCTCCTCCCCATTCCCCCATCGCAGCCCAGGTCTATTCAGCCCTTCCCTGACCTACCTAGACTATCTGGAGCCACTCCTGCTCCCCATCCTTCTGTCATCCAAAACCCAGACAGGCAATCCACATTCCAGAAGCGGCACACGGGATGACTGTGCAAGAAAATACCTACTTTCTAAAAGTAGTATTTTCAAACACAGAATATAAAAATCACCTTCACTAAAAGGTGCATCTTTAGATTCTGAGTTCAGGCACACTAAACGTTATTTTCCTACCTAACTCCCCGGGCAAGTTTTGTCTGTAAGATGTTATAAACAAAATTCCCATTCTGTCGTATGGGGAACAGGTAGCCTTGCAATAGTGAAAAACGAAATTGGCAGTAATTCACGATCAGGACATGCCACACACGCATGTCCCCCCCTTTCACATACACTGCACCATGCCCACGGGGGTACCTTGGGCCTACCTTAGGGGTGTCTGACATGTAAGAAAATGGAAGGTTAGGGACTGGCAAGTGTGTGCACTGGCCAAGTCGACATGGCAGTTACCAACTTCGTTGCAGACTATACAATGGCAGGTCTGAGTTACCTTTTTAGGGCTACTCATATGGGTGGCACAATCTGTGCTGCAGGCCCACAAGTAGCATTTGATTCACAGGCCCTGGCACACTCAGTGCACTTTACTAGGGACTAACAAGTAAATCAAATATCCAATCATGGAAACACCAATCCATAACACAATTTACACAGAAAGCATATGCACTTGAGCACTGATTAGCAGTGGTAAAGTGCCCTTAGTCCAAAAACCAACACAAAAAGGTCAGGAAAAGATAGGAGGAAGAAGCAAAAAGTTTAGGGATATCCCTGCAAAAAGGGCCATTTCCAACACCAAGTATTAAGCCACAACATTTTTTAAATTAATCTGCCCAGTCAGTATAGGTTACTCAATACAACAATGTTTGATATTGCTCAATAAAGTGGAAACAACAGCCAAGAAAGTTTGTGTATATAGGAACCTGCGGGTAGACTGTTTAAATGTGAATTATTGAAGGGATCATTAACATAAAAAGGAAATCAAAATGAAACATTTTTATAATCATGTTAAAATTAACATGAGTTGCTAACCAGTTATGATTATCAACTTTACATTCTGTACACTTTAGAAAACCACTAAGGAGTGGATATACACCACACAACACTTTATCTACAGCACTCTGGCAGAATGGCACTTTAAAAGTTCGTATGGTGGGATACCCAACAACAGGCTTCAAATTGAACTTATTTAAACACCCAAAATATCATGAAGGGTATGTGAAAAATTATTGGATTTACCAGAAAAACTAACGTACAAAATAATGCAAGAAATAATGCTATTTATAGTATAATCTTGGTATGTGCATATCAATACACGTGAGGAGAAACATTAGACTGTACTGTGGAGTATGTATAATCATATTAAATAGGCTTAGCTGGTTTTAGTTAAGTCAATCACTAGGCTTGAAATGATATAGAACACATGTATACAACTTGCATTCAGGCAATGTATTAAAATGGTATTTCACTTTTACTAATATGCGTACATGAGATGCTTGTGTGTCTGTTAAAGAAATCTTCAAAGTGTAACGATACAATAAGTCTGTTTTCAGTGCTGATGTTTTAACTAAACACGTATCACTTTAAATATGCTTGTTCCACAATGCAGCGGTGTCATGTGATCAAGGCCGTTCCAAGGCCAAAACACACAACGGAGGATTGCCCTGAATAAATTACACAATTTTTGCACAAAGTTGTGGTCCGTGCCCGTGGTATTCTGAGTGATTGGGAAAGAAGGAGGGGAGAATATCTTATGAAAATATATTTGTGCATATCATTTTTTTTCAATGTGCATAGATTTGGAGTTAAGAATAATAATTCGAACTTCCCTCTTTGCATTTACCTCAGGAAGAAACTCTAATTTTCATCTGAATTATTATCTGTAGACTCGTAATGAATGACCATGTTTTACATGCTCAGTAGATAGTGTTATCAGGAATAAAGAGGTTTTTAAGTCAGCTAAGCGTTTCTTTTCTGCCCAGTATCCTTCCAGGAATAGATTTATATTAGTTACAATTTTTTGGAATGTGTGCTCACAGCCTCAGCATGCGAATAACTCAAGAGTATCGAAGGAGAAGCCGTGGTCTGCTGATCGCAAAGATAAGGGCTGCTCGGTTCTCGAGCCTATGTTATCCTGTTTTCATCTAGGCAGAGGAAGTGTGACTTCCTAAGGAGCTTAAGAAAGAAAACAGAAGTGTCCGTTGTCAGCAATCTGGAACATAACAGTGTATGTGTTCGCGCCTCGTAGTACTTGAGTGTGCTCTGATGGAGAACAAGATTCAAACGTGAAACTGTTCAGCATGAGGGAAGAGGAAGAAGAGGCAGAAATGACGTGTGAGGCAGTGAAGTAAAGATCGTGAGGACTGGAGAGGAGTAACAAGATTTGGGTTGATGGGTTTCCGGAACCCTGAGAAGAGCTTGTCGTTGCCAAGTCATTTGTCACGCACACTGACAAATGAGCCAATATAAAGAAATACAGACCTTTGTTAAGGCCTTTCATTTGCTCCATCCTTCTTTTAATTGAGATTGGAGGTAACATTTCTAGATCGTATCACTTCAATGCTCATGATGTGTTACTTCTGCAACTGTTAAGCTCGAAGAAGAGAACACTTTAGCTTCCTACTCCATAAAGCTGAAGTGTCTGTCTGTGAACTGAGCTCAAAAAAGGCCTATAAGGCCCCTCAAAGAATCAAGTGGCAGAAACGTGTCAGCAGGCAGGTCTCTAAATATTCAAGGGCCAAAACTCTGGCATGCTTTACTTCTGCAAGATTAAGTTCTAATAACAGCACACTGCCAATTATCTGCATTTATGGCCCCATAAACCAGCAGAGTCTAAGAGGGCCCTTCAATCAATAAATTCCCAGGATATGACCCAACTTAAATTTGCGTATCAGAAATTTGGATGCAGATCTCTGAGTTCATGGCTGAAACTACGGAATGCCCTGCACTCGTCCTTCACAGATAACCTCAACAGCCTGCACCTCAAAAAACGTCTGAAAACAGTTACATTTAGGCAAGCATTTTAATAACAGAACTTGCAGCAACAACAACAAATAAGTGTCTCCTGACACCTACTGCTCCTTCAGTTTGGGCAAGACCAACTTACTTCACTTGAGCAACCCAACAAATTTGATGGGTCCATTTCGAGTTTCGAGAGGATACTTTGAAAATGTGTCACCATGACAATAAACAACAATAAACAAATCTGCTATCAAGTAATGGCCGATCGTAAATGGTCAGACAATGGATTCAAAGAAGGTCGAAGAGCGATCCTCAGTACCTTCTGATTGGGGTCTACCCTTTCACTCTGTGGTTGTCCTGACCCGATTCTCAACCCTCTTTGTTCCTTACGTCTAATCCTTACTTTTTCCCTAACTCCATCCAGGCCAACAGGGTCAAGGGATCATTGACCAGTACAAGACTTGTGGAATTATACTATGTGGCCTGTCATGTTACGTAGCGGGTAGAAGGGGCCACGTGAGCGCTGCGCAAACTTACTTAATTAAAAACATATATTAGTCCCATCCAACAGAGCAGATAAAAATCAAAAAAGACGCATGTTGTAGACGGCATGGCAGACATACATACTAATCAGTCAATTTCATTATGTAAAACAAGCAGAAGCCCTACTGAAGTAGCGCAAGGATTTTATTCTGGAGGACAAAGTGGATCAACAATTAGAAGACAACTGAAAGGTATCACAGCACCTGCCACAGTATACACCTGTGAAACAAGCCAATAAAACAAGAGGTTTAGGGTAAGTCAAATAGAGAATGTATACATGGAACAAACAAACAGGGTTTATTGTCGTTACCTGTGGGGATATATAAGCAAAACAAGGACCAACACATATACCCAGTGTGGAAGGCGGGTCAACTCAGTAAAATAATACACAATAGACCACAATCTACCTTCACCGGCCTCATCACAAACTTCACCGCCCCCTCACCGTGTCTTTATACTCCTCGGGACCTCAACTTCCGCCTGGAAGACAGAACCGACCCATGCTCCATAGCACTCCTAGAAAGCCTAAACAACATTGGACTAACCCAGCACGTTGCAGAACCCACACACATCGCCGGACACACGCTAGACCTCATCTTCACCACCATCGGCAATGTCAAGTTCAACTCGACCTCAGCTCTCGCATGGACCGACCACTCCACAGTGCAATTCGGAGTTATCACACCGCAAGCCAATGCATCCACTAGCATCAGTCTACCCAGCCACAGCTGGAGCGAAATCTCGGAATCAGACTGGCTCAACCGTCTCCACACGGGCCAACCCAACCCTATAGACAACATCACCGAGGATATTTACAACTTCTACAACGGACTCAAGCACTGAACAGCCTCCTTTTCACCAATCGAACTCAACAAACCGAGAACATCCAACAAGCAACCAACACAGAGGACCTTCAGGATACCAAGAGATTCTGCAAACAGCTAGAGAAAAAGGGGAGAGCCAGTCGGGAAGCCTCTGACAAGACCTACCTTCAAAGTTGCACTCTGACAATATCATCAGCAACTTAGAGACACCAAGAAAAGAGCTGAATGGATCAACGGGAGCTCCAACAGCAGGAAGGACGCAGTGGTTGCAACTGCATCTTTTTTATGTCTTTTCACTTCACTCCAAGTTTAAGAGCAGCCATAAGCTTGTTGTAAGGAACCTGTAACAAACCATACACACAAAACTGAAACTCATCCTCAGAGGGTACATCAATACCCACGCTCTATAGACCTTACACAAACAATGAAATAGTCACTTCCTTTACCATTAGAAGGGATACAAGGCCTTGGTAAGGGCATGAGACACTATACACAAGCTACATTACATATTATCTAACACCAGCCTCACACCCGGGGCCCCAAAAATACTCTTCCGTCTTCACAATTAATGCCCATGGTGCGAAAAGAGAAATTTTGTGTTGAGTGGAATGAAATCGGCTGCACCGGGCTGGGCTCTGGTTCCTGGTGCTCAACTCACAAACGCAAAGAGGCCACATGGTAGGCTTAGGCTGGAGGCACCTGTGATCCCAGACTGTGGCTGAGCACCATGGGTCTCAATCCAGGGGGCATGCTTTCAGTCCCTGGATCTTGCCGCCAGTGCCTCAACTGGAAGAGAGAGGAAGAAGCAGGCCAACACTAGTACAAGTATCATCAACATCCAGTGACCACGCTGAACAACACTTGGTTTGACTCTGGTCATGGATTAGGCCGCAACCTGCAAGTTGACCACAAGGGGGCCTTTCTGGGCAAGGAGACGAACACAGAATGGTTTATAAGTTCAGGCGCCATCTTGATACTTGTTTGTTTTCACCTGGTTTGACTCAGTGTATGGTTTTAGAGAACGCTTTACCACCATCTGCCCAAAATCATACCTTTAAACAGGGGAGAACTTACAATCAGATATTCCCAACTCAAAAACATTAGACGAAGTCCCAAAACATGCATTTCAATTCAATCAGAACAAAGAACAGAAGAGTGTCACCTCTGTGGAATAGAATATTTGGAAGGGCTCTGGTTTCCGCTTTTCTACTGCAGCCTTCTCTAAGGACACTGTTTTTCGAGGAATCTTTCCCAGGAAACACTGCGACACTCAGTGCTTTAACGTTGACGCTCTAAGTAGCCCAAGCCACGTGTTGACAGCTTCACCTAGTTTCCAATATATAGTCAACATCACTTTGCATTTTGGGATTTGTAGTATTGCTTTTATCAATGTAAGTTTGTGCCTACATGTCCCAGTATGCAAAGTGTTGGCTACAATCCACTGGTCGAGGCGTAGGTGTTGGACATGATATGGGCCAACTTGGCAAATGTGGCACTATGGTGGGCGAAAGATGGTTCCACCCTGAAGCAGTAATGGGCCTGTGTTCCGCCAAAGTCAACTTGGTGCCGCGCCATGTCCCGCGTTGGAGAACGGGAAACCGGGGCCATGGCTTTCAAATGAGACCGTATGCAAACGCAACTCGCACGTACAAAGGGATACCTTGACTGCATGGAGATAAAGGCACCATACAAATAAATAAAGCATAACATTGATGTAACTTCCCTAGTAACAGCAACAACAGGAGTAAACATACCAGCTTGTGGACCTGCTCACCCCTGCTATCTGCATATTTAAAGTATCCCAAAGGGCTTAGAGCCATGAACAGTAGCATGCTGGTGCTATACAACGCACAAGTACTATGGGGAAAAGCAAGGCCTAATTAAATAGAATAAACAATGCACAAAGACAATAATAAGAAATAAGAATGGGTCACCCGCCCAGTGTTTGACAGTCTGATATTCTGTGTACTGACCTAGGAACCACCCTGTCTAGACATAGATAGGAATTGTCCATTTATCTAATGATCAAGTTTTCTTCATGTTCTGGGTTAGTTAAATCCCTGCACACATGTTTTAACAACGTTTAGTTAAGCACTCGCTGCTGAGATCAAAGTGGGGCCTGCAGGCCAAGGCTCAGACCCTAGCATGGCCAGCTTGGCCTTAATTTGTTAATTTCACATTTCATATAAGAAGACCAAGAGGATACGGATGTGTAGCTCATGTGAGGGTAACTATATTGGTACTTACTAGAGAGTAACTGACACAGTAGAGGTGATGCTACGAGTCTCCCTGAGTGTGATAATGTTAGCCTGTGCAGCCTGTATGTTGTTCTGATTGTGCCACTGAATATCAACCCCCAGAATATCACGGTACGAGAATACTGAGGACCAGCCGCGGCCGGCAGTGGGAGTACCTGCAGGGCAGTGATGTGGGGTGGGGCAGGGCGGGGGGTAGTAATGTATGGATTATGAAGTTTTACAGGCAAGTAAACATTTAAATAAATAAAACGAATTTCGTTGCACGCACTGCATCACATTAGGGGATGCAGTGCACTCAACGAAATTCAAACCACCAAACTAGCAAATCCTTAGACAATCAGAGCAGACATGCTGGACTCCTATTTAAAACAAAGGAAAACCTCCAGCACTAACAATCCCCTCACAGGGAAGGCTGACCCCAGTACTTCATTTGAGTGGTTTACGGTGCTCAGCACCAGCATTTAATCATCAACACTGGTGGTTTTCATGAGCACCAGTTAAGGACACCTTCATTTATGGTAGACAGGGGGAGATTACGTGATTTTGCCCAGAATGTTGAGCTGACGCCGAGACTCGAGCCTAGTTCCCCCAGCTCCAAAGTCGCCAGCTCTGTCCATTACACCACATCTTCTCCCACTCTCATGGTTCTGTTTTAGGCGGTGCTAACAGGAGAAATGGGCTGGTGCAAGCTGCCTCCTGATGAGAACCTGTCACTTATTTTTTTTACAGATTAACCATTGGCTAACTCAACCTCTGCATTCCTTAAAACAACTATCACAAAGTGAATTTATGGATGTTGTCAGAGCAGGCACATTTTAACTACCTCTGCAGCCACACCAGTCAAAACAATCATCAATAATTATTTAACTAACGGAATCTTTCCAGAAGACTTAAAAAAGAGACATACAAAACGCTCATTACAGAAAACAAACCTGAACCCACATGACTCAAACAACTACAGGCTGATTACAAGTGGACCTTTCCTGGGCAAACTGATCGAAAGAGCAGCATTCATGCAGATGTCACCATTCATTGAAGACAGCTCCATACTTTCCAACTTCCAAACAGGATTCCGTCCAGGAAGAGGCACAGAATCTGCCCTCATCGCACCTGGGATGACCTTAAAAACACAGTAGACAGGCACGGGGTCGCTGCACTACTTCCCTTGGCCTCTCAGCTTCCTTCGACACAGTTGAGCATGACACTGTAATACAAAGGCTCTAGGAAGCCGGCATAGAGGGGACTGCGCTCAACAGGATCACATCCTACCTGCGAAAAAGAACTAATGTCATCCATTCCCCCTTTCTCATCCAAACCGTACTTCACAAAAGCAGGGGTCCCTCAAGGCTCTATCATCTCACCCGTGCTTTTCAACATCTACATGATGTCATTACTGGCACTGAGCAATCAATTTCAGCTCCCTTGCTGTAACTACGCAGATGACACGCAAATAGTTCTTAAATCCGAAAGCCCCAAAGACATCAGAAATTCTAAAATCTTCAGTTGCCTCAGAGCCGTTCATCAGTGGATGACATGGAGCCATCTCAAATGGAATGCATCGAAAATTGAAATACTCACATATGGAAATTGGAAAAATGACTACCCACTCTGTGCCTGGCCTGAGGACTTGGGGCCACCTCCTAAAGTATCCAAGGAAGTAAGAAACCTTGGAATTACCAGTGGGGTGTATGTTTTTGGAAAAAGGCGCAAAGCCATGCTTCATGTTCCATAGAAGTTTCAAATTGGGCCCGCTGTGGAAAGCATTCACACCTCAGCTGAAAACCTATTCTATGAAACGGTTTCCAGCTCACTGTGTGATAGTACCTCTTCACCAGGTTGCTGTGTGATGTGGTGTGGAACCGTGTGTCCCACGGTAGCACTGTGTGATGTGGTGTGGAACCTTGTATCACACTATGGCACTGTGTGATGTGGTGTGGAACCGTGTGTCACACAGTGCACTGTGTGAGTTGGCAGGCCTCAATCAATCAATCAATCATCGCATTTATATAGCGCACTACTTACCCAGAGGGTCTCAAGGCGCTGGGGGAGGGGGATCTGCTACTGCTCGAACAACCAGGTCTTGAGTTGCTTCCTGAAGGCGAGGTGGTCCTGGGTCAGGCGGAGGTGGGTGGGGAGGGAGTTCCATGTCTTGGCGGCGAGGTAGGAGAAGGACCGTCCCCCTTTGGTGGCTCTACGGATGCGGGGGATAGCGGCGAGGGCGTGGCTGGTCGATCGAAGCTGGCGTTTGGAAGGGTAGAAGTTGAGGCGGCTGTTGAGGTATCCTGGGCCTTGGCTGTGTAGGGCTTTGTGTGCGTGGGTGAGGAGACGGAAGGTGATTCTCTTGTTGACCGGAAGCCAATGCAGATCTCTCAGGTGTCCGGAGATGTGGCTGCGACGGGGGATGTCCAGGATGAGTCGTGCTGAGGCGTTCTGGATCCGCTGGAGTCTCTTCTGGAGTTTGGCGGTGGTTCCAGCGTAGAGGGTGTTGCCGTAGTCCAGTCGGCTGGTGACGAGGGCCTGGGTGACCGTCTTCCTGGTCTCGGTGGGGATCCACCGGAAGATCTTACGTAGCATGCGCAGGATGTTGAAGCACGACGAGGAGACGGCGTTGACTTCTCTGGTCATGGAGAGGGAGGAGTCCAGGATGAAGACCAGGTTGCGTGCGTGGTCTGTTGGTTTGGGTGCGCTGCCTAGGGTGGGGGGCCACCAGGAGTCGTCCCAAGCGGCGGGTGAGGATCCCAGGATGAGGACTTCCGTCTTATCTGAGTTCAGTTTCAGGCGGCTGTTCTTCATCCATTCGGCTACCTCTTTCATCCCTTCGTGAAGGTTGGCTCTGGCGGTGGTGGGGTCGTTGGTAAGGGAGAGGATCAGCTGGGTGTCGTCGGCGTAGGAGATGATGTTGAGGTTGTGCTGGCGTGCGATGTCTGCGAGGGGGCTCATGTAGATGTTGAAGAGGGTTGGACTGAGCGAGGAGCCTTGAGGGACGCCGCAGATGACTTCGGCGGCTTCAGATCTGAACGGAGGGAGGCGGACTCTCTGTGTCCTTCCGGCGAGGAAGGAGATGATCCACTCCAGTGCCTTCTCCTGGACTCCGACGTTGCTGAGGCGTTGTACTAGGGTACGATGGCAGACAGTGTCGAAGGCCGCGGAGAGGTCCAGGAGGATGAGGGCCGCTGTTTCTCCGTTGTCGAGCAGCGCTCGGATGTCATCGGTGACTGCGATCAGGGCGGTCTCGGTGCTGTGGTTGGCCCGGAAGCCAGACTGCAAGGAGTCGAGGGATACGTTCGTCTCGAGGAAGGCGGCCAGCTGCTTGTTGACGGTCTTCTCGATGACTTTTGCAGGAAACAGGAGCAGCGAGATGGGGCGGTAGTTCTTGAGGTCGGTGGGGCCGGCTGATGGCTTCTTTAGTAGAGCGCTGAGTTCGGCGTGCTTCCAGCTCTCCGGGAAGGTAGCGGTGTCGAAGGAGGTGTTGATGATGTCCCGCAGGTGGGGTGCGATGATAGCGTCGGCCTTGTTGAAGACGTGGTGAGGGCAGGGGTCGGTCGGCGATCCGGAGTGGATGGAGTTCATCGTGAGGACGGTGTCTTCGGTGCTGATCGGAGTCCAGGCGCGGAGGGTGGTGGTGGGGGGTGGTGGTTCGGTCGTGGTGTTCGTCGGTTGAGTGCTGAAGCTGTTGTGTATGTCCGCGATCTTGTTATGGAAGTAGGAGGCGAGGGAGTTGCAGAGGTCTTGCGAAGGGGTGATGTCGTTGTTTCCGGCGTTTGGGTTGGAGAGCTCTGAAAGTGATCCTTTTCTTTTGCGGTACCCGCAACTAATTGTGTCTTTCTACCCACGAGCATTTCAGATTTTTGAATTTTCAAGCCCATACTTCGAATATTAAAAGTGAAGCTAAAAGTACCAGAATGCAACGCGATGTTGGCTACAAAGCTATAACTTGCTGAAGCTGTAGCACGTCACATAGGGCTACTTGGCAGATTTTTTCAGGACTGTTTTAAAGTTACACCAAAGACAGGGCCTAGCAACAGCTAAACTCCTCTCTGTGCCCTCCAGGGATTCATTTGAGCCAAATGTTGAGGGTGGGGCCCACCGGCCATCGGGCCGGCTTTAGCACTGTCGGTGCCCGTTGCCACAATCATTTTTGGCGCTCCCCCCCAATTACCTTCTTGTCAGATTCACTCATAACCACAAGTCAAAAGTGTCCCTGATATCTCCTCAGACACTCTCTCACATACATTTAATTTGTGTTTAAAGCACTGGTAAAGGCTGACTTTGCTAATAAAAATACATATCTACCCAAACAAACCCTTTTCAGCAACATTAGGAATAGATAATGAAACACTGGGGGAAAAAAACATAACGTCCCATGCTATTTGAAACAGTTTGCATGCAGCTCTCTGATTACAGTTCGTAACAGTTACTGTTCTGTATCAGGGTTGTAACTTATGAACTGCGGTGATAGAAGGATCTCTGTGGCAAAAGCAGTAATCCACTCAGCTATCCACATAAAACACAGATCTGTGAGCTGCGTTCTAAGGGTTCTTTGCAGCAGGCTTATTAACCCTCTGAGCTACTTTATGGCAAGTGAAAACTGCCACTAGACAAAACTCTGATCTCTGCCTCTCTCTGGCAGGAACATTATCAGAGTCATCTTGACATTTTTAATGCTGCCTGAAAACTAGATGAACAAGTAACTATGCTGAAGAGGTTTTAAAATCGTAAATTATTGCTAAACACGCCCCCCCCTACCCATCCCCCCCCACGAGCTCAGTGCCCCTCCCCAGGTCAGCGCCCAATGCGGCCGCACAAGTCGCACTGCCCTACATTTTTTGGGGGCGGACCAGCATTTATTTTAACTTATTAGACTTTCACCCAGAGCAAGAGAGAGAATAACACAAAAGGGAAAGAGAAAGGCAGAAAAACGTGATAAAGGGAGAGACGGAATAAAAAAGAACGTGAAAAGGTGACATAAAGGGGCCGGGGCAGCGAGTATCTGGTGGTGGATTAAAGAGGAATGAGGTGGAATCAAGACTAAGCAGCTCCACCAAAACCCTCGATAATTGCTGGGGTTCTGAGCAGACGTATGCGCACCGGCACTTGTTTTACAAATTAAGCACTGCCCACCCTGCCTCTGAGGAGGGTTCCTCATCACCTAATATATTCACATGTGCTCATACTATTATATAGAACATGATTATATTTCTTGTCTCGCTGTTGGACATCCCAATTGCCAGGGATATGCAGATTCTGTCAGACACACTGGTTCTCGAGAAATTACCTTGATTTCTGTGCCACACAGAATCGTGTGGATACAAGAAAATAAAGATGAGCTCTACAACACTTCTGTATATAACAATTAAAAGCCTACACCACGTTGTCTCGAGAAACGTCCAGGCGCGGGGGGAACCTGCGTGTGGTCTGGAGGAAGGGCATTTAAGGTTGTACATGCATCTTTGCCCTAACTTAACCTTAGCTTTCACAATTTCCTCTTCTGCCACCAGATGGCAGTATTTTGTTTCCTCACAATATCTCTTTATTCGTTTTAGTAGTAATAATACAAAATCTCGTTTACAATGAGGTAAACAAAGTTACGCAAGTCAAATGTTTTCAGCGCACATGCACAATGCCTACCTAACTATCCACGCCCGGAGTAGGCAACGAATAAGAATAAACATAATGAACGCCGCAGCGACTGGAAAAAACCGAGCCCAGGAAAGTCGTAAGGGAACCCGTGCGACCAAACTCGTCAGGTATGCATATCATTGCGGGCTATTACTCTGGTGGAAGAATGAAAGGGGGGGCGGGGGGGGGGGGGGGGGCAGGCGGGGGGAGGGGGCTGTCAACCCTGGCAGTGACGCTGCAGGTAGTCCTCCATGATGAGACACCACTTTCACAGACCTTTTAGGCAGGGCTTTAAGTGGAAACAAAAAACTGGGGGTGCTCTAAAATGGGCGGGGCAAACCACGTAAAGGGGAGTGGTCTATCCCAGTAGGGGCGTGGTCTAAATCAAGATAACTAGCATTGTGTTAGTGCTGGGGCAGGATCACGCAGACTAGTTCCTCTCTCTGCGTTTGAATTGTTGCTGGATTACACTGCAGCCTTGACACTCAGGGTTGTGCTGAAGCAGGCTGCCTGTGGTCATCTCTCTCCTAATCATCCCACGATGTGAAGGCAGGCACCACGACGACGTTGCACCTGTGCTGCAAGAAGGGAAATCCTGAGAGAAAATGGCTCTCTTTAAAGCCGTGTTCCTCCCATAACGCATCTCACTTTGCATGCACACTACCTTGGCTGCTCAGTAGTGAGCAAAATGAGTATGCGCTCATCGATGTGCATGCTCTCACTGCAGTCTAGGAAAAAGAAAAAAAGAAAACAGTCTACCTTTGGAGGACTGAAAATAGAGCCTGATAGAGACCCGTTTCGAGGCCCCCTGAAAATAATTGCCAGTGCTCAGACCTGGACAGACCCGACCCACTTAAAGCCCTGCACTAAACATACAACACAAACCGTGCTCTGCCAACCGAAGCTCAGAGTGAGCAGTTACATTGAGCACCTATTATCAACAATAACGTGTTTCACAAAGTACATGAAACAAATGCACTTTTAAAACTGACTGACTCTAGGGCCCAAACTAAGCCTAAAATACAAATGAGGTATGTCAAAGTAATGTAGCACACATTGACTTTGTGCGAGTGCTAGGATGTGGGGGGCTTTTTTGTGTGTCCTTGGCAATGCAAGTTTAATTTACTATCCAGTGCTTCAAACGGGCATGCGCTCTCCGGTACAGAGTGCCTGCACTTTTGTAACTTGAAGGGGAGAGAAGGAGTACCTGCACTTCTCAGCAGTGCTGCAATATTTTTTATGCTTAGAGTACCAGCACTTCGCAGCAAACAGCCGTTCTGTAGGTAGTAGCTACGTGAACTTTTCTATTTCCATGAAATCAAATGGAGTCCCCTAGTACAACAAAACTCCTGTCACCACTCCGCTCCCAACGGGCAGGTGCACATCTTTGCTTTTCCTCATTCGCTGTCAATCCTTTTCAGGATGGGGGTGAGGCTGTTCAGCATTGGCTTACCCCATATCTGCACGCGCTGTTAATGAAAGGATCGCAGGTACAGGTGGAAGGGTGCTAAGTGACTAGATCCAAAATAAGTGTGAAGCTTTCCAAACCTAGGCAGAAATACACTTGTTGAAAGGAGCCACCCAAATGTACTTTTCATTTTGGTTGCAGCGTGTACCGAAGTGCGAAGCAGTTGCAGCAGTTGGGGGCAGAGGGAGAAGTGACTTTGGTTTTTCGGCTGGTAATATTAATGTTTATTTATTGCCTGCACGTGGTTTTTCGAGTGTCTGCCAAAATTATGCTCATCACTTTATATCAAATTATACGTCGAAGGAAGCACACTCGTATGTTTGAATAATATTAGAGGGCTTGTTGTTGTGCCTTTCTGATCAGAGACAAGAAAAAGCACAGTCATTAAATGAAAACGCTGTCGTATTTGGACACACTGCCTTTGGGGTAGTTTTGTGATCAGTTATGGAGGTTGGAATGCAAGCTTAAGAAACGGTTCTTCAAATGCACAAAATTAATTCCAAGGGCTTTTAGATGATCCCGTGCCAGTTACCACGCAGTTGCCGACCGCTCGTCTTCCTGCAAGATGAAGTTGTGGCCCGGTCGCGCTACTACTCCTGGCTTCTGGAGAGGGAGGTCGTGAGTCCGGGGACAGCGCGATGGATACTGTGAAAGTGAAAGCGCGGTAAGGGGCGCTGTTAAAAAGTAAGACATCAATGCTTCTGAAGTTGTTTGTGAGCATGGGAACATCAATGTGCATGCTCTCTCTGCAGTCGAGGAAAAAAAAGAAAACGGACTACTTTTGGAAGCCTGAAAACAGAGCCCGATAGAGACCCGTTTCCAGGCCCTCTGAAAATAACTGCCGGTGCTCAGACCCGGACAGACCCGGCCCACTTAAAGCCCTGCTTTTAGGTGTGTCGTACTTATAATACGTGGACCCGCTATGGAAGTCTTGTCTGCCCGCCCGTGTATTAATGAAGTGCTTAATTTGTGAAAAAAACAAGTGTCGACCCTTGTCAGGAGACCACTGCACCTTTCACCACACATTGCCCCTGCTATGCTGCCACTGATAGTAACAACACAACTACTGACCATCACACTCCTACAAATGTGACAATTCGGACTATTCCAGGCCCCCAAAGCTAAAAGAATGGCCTGGGCGGCAAGTAATAGTTGTTTTTAACATCTGTTGAATTAATAATTAACAACTGTTGTTGTGCCATCTCTAAATTATCCAGACAGCGCCACCTTGTGGCAGACTGTCGCAAGCGCCGCTGTTGGCAATTAAGTGCCAGTACCGAGCACTGGAAACCACGGGCTCAAATTAAGCACTGCCTTCATGTTGTGCCCACCTGTTCGAGGTGGTCTGGTGTCTGGTTTGGCTTCCATCAGCGGCGTCTCACCCCACTGCCTGGCTCAGAAACAGCAGTTAAAATCTAAAACGATGTCCTAGCATCGTTTAATCATTTGCCTGCTCTGAGCCAGGGCTGTATGGAGGAGCGGGGCCGAGGCATGAGAGGGGGAGGAGTGCTATGTGCACTCCCTTAGTGCGCATATGTGTGTTGGCCGGCCATCTCAGGCTGACCAAACACACATGCGCACTTAGGTTTCTCCAGCCCGTCTGCATTGAACAGCCGGGCTGGAGAAACCCGAAAGACTCTCTGGTCTGAGCAGAGCATCTTTCCAGCCCGCACAGGCCAATACCCGCACTGCTCTGCAGCACCGGGATTGGATGGGAGTCTCTCCCAGGGGCTGCTGGGAACAGGAAGAGAAGCGGAGAAGTGACACGGGAGGCAGCCAGCGGCTTCAGATAAGTTCTTTTTTTTTTTTACAAATATTATTAATAACACCCCTTGCATATGACCCCCTCCCACACTCGCCCTTACACCTTCTCTCCACCCGCCACACCACCCATTGTTTGTGGCAGCCGCCACTGGCTTCCATCACTGCTAAAAAACTGTCCCATTGTTGGTATTGGGATTCAGAGCCTCCAGTCGCCTTAAGGACTCACATTACATTTACTTCTGCTGTCGCCTATTTGTGCAAACATCTTAACCAGTGCCTAATGGGCCAAGGCCACCTTGCAGGTCATCGCTTTGGGCCACTTGGCCAGCACCAGCGTCAATAATCTGCGGACATGTTTTGTTTTCTTGGTGCACTTTACCATCCCTATTGGAGTCAGTCTCCCTGTCAAATCCAATAAACATCCCAGCACTTCCACTGAAAATCTCCCTATTGTGAGGCATGACCACACTATGTGCAGGAAATCTGGCTCTATGCTCGAGCATCTAGGGGGGTTCGAGGATGCAACAGGATCATCCGTTCAATACGCTTGGGTATCAGGTATGTGTGATGGATGTAATTGAATTGCCTGCACCTCACTCATGAATTCCTGGATATAAGTTTCAGGCTTCTAAGTCTTCACCCCCCAATCACCAGGTGTCCACCCAAGGGCCATGTGCTACTCCCACCATTCCTTTAAACTCTCTAGATGAATCCCCTCTAGTTGCAACAGGGCGGTATAAAGGCATGTGACCGCCTGTCTAGCAGCGCCATGGGCGAGCACCACCTGCAAGAAGGGTGAGGGACCTTTAGTCCCGCTGTCCAAGAGGCCATCCGTAGGTGTTTTAATGCGTCATATAGCACATTGTCCTGGTCCCAATGTGTTGATGCCTTGTAAGGCCTCAAACGTTCTTAGGTTCTCCTCTGCGAACAAATCGTCCCATACTGATACGCCCGCTTCGCTCCATGATCGTGTATCATGAATCGATGTCAATCTGGCGGATACAGGTAGGGTCCCTAGTGGCAATGGTGGTACGTGTGGGGGGGCTGCCTTTTTAAGTACATAAATAGACCAGCACCATTTGACCACCCAATTGGTTATGGTCCCTCCCAACTCCTCTGTCAGTGGACATGACTCAGGTGTGTCCCGACCTCCAGCGTCTCCATGTCACACGGTGTCGCCACCCACCTCATGGGCCATTGGAGCTGAGCCGCCGCATGATATACCTCATAATTGGGAGCGCTTAGGGCATGTCCTCCAGTGGTGCATATAGTTTCTTGAGAACCACTTGACAGTGGGCCGTCTACCCAGATGAGGAGGATGAGCTCGTCTCCGAAGAACGTTTTCTTCAGTATCAGCAGTAATGCAGCAAAGACATAGAGTAACAGGGTGAGTAGCAGCATTTTGGCAGTTGCTACTCGTCTCGTTGTTGAGATTGGTAGTGCTCTCCAAAACGTTAGGGATTGCCTGGTGGAAGCTGCTGCTCTGCCCAAATTACCGTCAATTAGTTCTTATCCCTCATGGAAGACATGGAGTCCCAGATATTTGATGGTTCTACGCGCGACCCTTCTGTTGAGATGCTTAGTGGCGAATCCTTTGGCCGTATGACCAGTGGGAACAGCCAAGACTTGTCCCAGATTACACTCAACCCCAAAGACACCTAGCCAAGGTCTTCTAGCAGGGCCATGACCAGGAGCAAACTGCCATTCCAAATGGCCTCTTTTCGAAGACGAATTAGATCACTGTCAGCATACAGAGATATAAAGTGCCAGTCTCTGCCAACAACCATTCCCCACTTGCATCCGTGTGCTCTTAGAAGGCAGGCTAGGGGACAATAGGAGAAAGAGGGCACCCCTGTCTGGTGCCTCGCCTTATGTCAAGTACCTAAGATATTGTTTTGTCGCTGTGCACCCGCGCCCTTGGGTCGGTGTATAGGAGCTGTTCCCAGCGGCAGAACTCTGGACCCAACCCCCAGGGCACGAGTCCTAAAAAAAAAAAAAAGAAGTGGGGAGACGCTGACGTCACAATAGGAAGTGACGTCACGAAATGTGGCTTGCACTCAGTTGCAGTTTAAAGTTATCGAGCTCCCGTTAAAATAAGTGGGGGGACGCCGTCCACCCGCGTGGTACCCCGACTCGAGCCCTGTCAACCCCATTCATCAAAGGACCCCCATCAAGTACAGCCACCTGTGTGTGTCAACCTAAGTGATCCAGTTGTTGGTCCAGTCATGTCTGGACCAATCCATGACTCAGAATAAGTGGCGGATATTTACAAATGTAGTCCGGCCGGGGGTCAGCCGTTTTGGTCTCTGTGTACTATGGTCTGGGCCATGGGCAGCAAGCGATTCGCTAGCACCTTCTATAGCATCTTCGAATCTAGATTTAGAAGCGAGAGGGGGCGGTACGACTGCACCAATAAGGGGTCCCTGCCTGGTTCTGGGAGGACCAGAATCAGCGATTCCCTCAGTGATGTCGGGCGCCTTCCCTTGTCCCTGGCCGCCTTGTGCATGTGTAGTAATTTATGAGGTAGGTCTGGGGAGTATGCTGGGTAAAACTCTACCGGAAACCCGTCCGTCCACCAGGTGGCAGTGTCAACAGAAAACTGCAAAAGGGGGAGCAGGATGCAAGGCCCATTTGTTCGCTGTTAGAAGGACTTTTCCAAGTGTGGCCTAACAGCCAGAGCGGCCGACTGGGGAGCAAGGTTCCAGCCTCAGCGTTGGCTCAACATCACGTGGGTCTGGGTAATTCACTTAATTTCCCCCCGCCTACGAAAATGTGTCCTTGTGAAACCTAACTTGTGCTCATGTAAAGCGCTGCAATACCTTCGGGGCGAGTTAGCGCTATATAAAACTGCAAAAAATATATCCCTGCACAGCAGGATAACCTCGGCAGTGGGAGGGCAGACTCTGAACACGTGGGGCTTTTACCTACAAGTCCTCACTTCACGCTCAGCTCCTGTTTCGAGTGAGTAAAATACACCACATGTTGGAGTTGCCTTGCCTCCCCCTGCGCTTCTCCAGGGGTGGCAGCAACTTACCGCCCTTCAGTACACCCACCGGCAGAGATGGCCGGGCGCCACTGATTCTGCACAGTTTGAAGCACCAAAACCCACCCAGGCCTCGGGGGGCGACCTCTGGGACAGCCCAGCAGGGCTGCAGATAGGACTTGGCAGGGACGGCCCTGGACCGGGGCCAGGGGCCTGTCCGCTGTCATCCCTCGCAGGCCTCGAGGAGCTGCTGCTGGGTGGGAAAGGGAACGCAGAGTGGACGCCGCGGGGTTCGGGCTGTTTGTCTGATAAATCAGCCGCCCAAGGTCACACTGGGGCCTGCGGCGCGCCGGGCCTGTGTGCAGGAATGAGTGGGAATTGGGAGGAGGAATGCGGGCCCCCGGGGCGGGCAGCTCAGCTGGTCCTCGTTACACAGACACGCTTGTCTGTTCTGCATCCAGGGGCCCCTCCTCCCCGCAGCGCCCCCCCCCCCCTTCTCCGGGAGGATGCTGGTCCCGCTCACATACCTACAGCCGGGCCCCTCCTAGGTTTCCGGTTTGGATTCGGCCGCCTCTGGGAGGCTTTGGAGCAGCAGGGAGGGGACCGGCCCTGGGATGTCCTGCAACACGGGCTGCCAGAGCCGCCCCCAGAAGCCAGGAGCACTCGGAGAAAATACAGAGACTGCGGCTTCAAACACCGAGCCGGGCCCGCCCGTGGGAAGACGCCACGAGCGCGCACGTGCTCCGGCGCGCGGGAGCACGAGACCTGGGACTAGTGAAGAATTTATAATCCGGCTGCATAGATTTAATGACCTCCCGCTGCAAGGCGAGCATTACCGGCCGGCCTCTCATGTAAGAAGCCAAAAAAGCACCAGGGATGCCAAATGAACCTATGCCAGTCACCCCAAGCCACGTCACTCGGACTCACCCTGGAGGTGACAGGGCCTCACCCCGGGGGACGCCACCAGTCGGCTCTAACGGTGCGGATCAGAGCCGACAGGTGAATAATGTCATACAAAAATCCACAGCCATTATTTATTTATACGTTTTTATATAGCGCAGACTTTACCTGAAGGCGTCAGAGCGCTTCACAATAGGAACAGAAAATTACAAGTGAACACATTACAAAAGCAGACGTTAAGTTACATGAGGTAAAAGTGACAATTGTCAGCAAACAAAATACAAGAGGTAGCAACCAGTGCATTAAAGGAGGAAAGAGTGACAAGAATGCAAGTTACAAGAGAAACAATTAGAGGTAATATATGCTAGAAACTCAGGCACAATGGTGGCACTTGTGCAAGTATCAAAAGCAAACAAAATGTGAGAGGTAGCAAACAGTGTGTTACAAGAGAAAAGTGGCGTGTGCATGTTACAAAAGAGTACCAAACACAGGTACAAGGATAATACTGCAATAAATGGCGAACACTCCAACCACAGGAACACACTGGGAAGGCACTTCCATAGTCCTGGAGAATAGAGTTTTCAGTAATGGGAGGTCTTTCCTCAGATAATAGAGAGGCGTGAATTACTTTTGGAGGTGTCTTTGGAGAAGGAGATCTTTGAGGTCCGTTTTGAAGACCTGGGAGGAAGTGGTGGTCCGGAGCTGAGGCGGAAGTGAGTTCCAGATTCTCACTGCGTTGCCTGAAAAGAATTGGGCCATCGATCTTTCCTTCTTGAAAGTGGGAGGTTCAAGCAGTAGATTTTCCGCATTACGTGATGGTCTAGAGCCTCCAGAGAGTTTCAGTTTATTCGCCAGGTAGCGAAGAGAGGAGTGCAAGGCTTTGTGGGTGATACAGGCAGTCTTGTAGATAGCTCTAGCCTCGATGGGAAGCCAGCGGAGGGTGGATAACATCGGTGTGATGTGGTCGCTTCTTTTGGCCCCATAAATGAAACGAGCTGCTGAATGGAGAACAGATCTAAGGGGGGACAAGTGGGATTTGGGGAGGCCAGTAAGAAGAGAATTGCAGTAGTCCAGTCTGGAGAGGACCAGCGAGTGCTTCAGGGTTTTAAGGTTCTGCTCCGGGAAAAAGCGACAAATTCCCCAAAGAAGGCGCAGTTGGTATCGAGCAGACTTTGCAATGGAATTGATGAGGGATATTAGATTGAGTTTTTTGTCAAGTATGACACCAAGGGATTTTGCACTGTCGACAATGATGGGTTTATTGTTAAGTAGATTAATCTGATCCATCCATGATTGAACCGGGGGAGGAGAGAGTGAGGAGGAGAGGAGGAGGAATTCAGTTTTGGAGGGATTCAGAATCAGTTGATGAGTTGACATCCAGTTTTGAATGGAGTCGAGAGTAGAGCTTAGGATGGAGAGATCGTGAGTGGAGGCCACCTTGAGGTAGATTTGAGTGTCGTCTGCATAGAGATGATAGTGGATCCCGGATTTACTTAGGAGATTTCCCAGTGGTTCTAAATAGAGATTGAACAATGTGGGTGCAAGTGCAAGTATAGAGCCTTGAGGAACACCTTGACCCACCGCCACAGGAGATGAAAGACTGTCCGCTATTTTGATCATTTGGGATCTATCTAAGAGGAAGGAAGCAAACCATTTAAGCACAGTGCCATCATGGCCATTCTCTGTTGAAGAGTGTTGAGGAGGGTGTTGTGATTGACAGTGTCAAAGGCTGCAGAGAGGTCAAGGAGAATTAGAAGGCAGGACCCCCCCCGAATCGAGTATCCTCAGCACGTCATAAACCACTTCCAGTAGGGCTGTTTCAGTGCTGCAGTTTTGGATGAAGCCGGACTGACAATTGTCAAGAAGATCATTGTCCTTGAAATGACGAGAGAGTTGTTTCGCTACACATCTTTCTGTGATCTTCGCAAGAAAGGGTAGATTAGTGATGGGGCGGAAGTTGTTGAGGTCATTCGCATCAGCAGTGGGTTTTTTAAGCAGTGGGCGTCCCACCCACCACCACGTTGCTGCGTAAGGCTGAGCTGTGCGTAACAACACCACCAAGAAAACCAAGTGCGCCTGGTACCAACTGCTCTAAAAAAGAAAGTAAAACCATTCCTCCCAGAAAGTGATTTCAAGCCAAGGCACTCTTGCGTCTAGATGGGTGCCCGGCTCCAGAACCCCCCAAACTCCACGCCGCGCCCCACTTAGGGGCACCCTCACTACCCTGCAGCATGCCTCAAAGGCCTGAAGTAATGTGACCACATCACCCTCACCCTGATGGAACTCCAGAGGACCCATTTCTGGGCCAAAGCCATCACAACCAGCCCATCACAAGCAGGCCATGATAAGCAGGCCATCACAGCCCAGACTCCACTGGACTTCTCTGTTGCTTACCCAGGACCTGGAGGAACACCAGAGTATCCATCAGAACTGCTGCAAGCCTGCACCAGGGTAGGAAATAGAGGGAGACACGCCCCTTTAACTCCTTTGCCGCGGGGCTAATTCCCCCGTGGTGCTGGGGGGAAGGGGGGCGCGCTCGGCGCCGCGATGCTCGTCACGAGCTCGGCTCGTCACGCAGCACGGTGGCGCTGCGCTCATGACGAGCTGAGCTCGTCATGGCCACGCCCATTTCAATGGAACGCCCAGCACAGCGGGGGAATTATCCCCACGTGGGCGTTTGGCGGAGGTAGCTCGTCATGAGCACGCAAGAGGTAATGGACCAGATGTCGCGACACAGGAACCGGCCGGTTTCATTGTTAGAAACCCGCTGCCCATCCAATCGCCTCTCACCCTCTTTACTGCGTCACTGCCTTTCAACTAGATGAGTTACACAAATACCACATACATACATTCCACCACCTTGGTACCAGTGCTAGACTTCCAGTTAATAATTCAGTGTATTCAGGGAGTTGTTGTCAGGGTCAGGAAAAAATTATTTGTCACCTACCACTGAGGGGCGCTGTCAGAGCGGTGTCACACAAGGATTCTGAATGCAGGCCCCAAATTACCAACACATTGTCACTCTCGCCACACTGGTGCCACATGCAGTGCCGCTGAAGCGCCATAGTATGGTATGACCTGCACTATCAGGGTAAAGTCTGTGCCTCAGTGTGGACACCCATCTGGGAAAGGGAAATTACAAAACAACAAAAAAGTGTGCGAAAGTGCATTTTCGGAAGGAGCGGTCTGGTAGCAAAATGAAATTCTGGGATCTCCTAACCTATTAAAATATAAATAAAAAATGGACTGGTTCAGAGGGTAAGGGAAGACATGGACTGTCGACACCCAACCCCCAGCCTACTTCCCGCTGCATCAATCCAGCTGGCTTTTCAGTGTCACGTGGCAGCAACGTGTCCAAGGAATGCCTCCCTTCCATGCACTCAATTAAAATAGAGATCTGTCTAGTGTCAAAAATGTTTTCTAAACTTTCGAAGTTCAAACTTTGCAAATGTTTTAGTGTTGCCAATTGTACAAGAAAATCATGACGTGCAACAATTTACAGTGCAAGTACCCAGGGTTGGATTGGTAGGGCGGGCGCACGGGCAATGGTAGAGGGGCCGGTATCCGAGTTCCAGCTGTGAGCTGCTTTTTTGGGCAGCCTGGGGGGCTGATTTGGGCGGTGTCTGTATCGTTTGGATGCCACCGGCTGCCCTGTGGGTGTTTGAGTGGCCTTTCTGGAGGCAGATGGGTGTCCATTACCTCCCTTTTATCAACGGGCAGAGGTGATGCTCCCTTTCTCTCGTTGGGCCGGCCCATTAATGTAATGCATATTGAGCGGGGGCGAGGGGCCTGAGCAGAGGCGGCCTCACTTGTTTTCAGGTGTGTTTCACCAGTGTGAACTAATCAATGGATTGTTCTGTTTTTTTTAGCGTGTCCTGGCTGATTTTTAATCCCAATCCAACCCTGCAAGTACCCTTGCTGAACCCTCGCAGGCGGTATACTTTGCAGAAAGCAGCGTCCTCTCCTGAGCCACGCACCAGAGGCCCCGGATGTGTTCATCTCGGCTGCTTCCTGGTGTTTTCCCTCCAAGCCTCAAGGCTCTCTGTGTGTTGTACAACATGATGTCACTGCTGTCTCTATTGTCTATTCACAAGACACAGCAGTCACAGAGAAGGTCGATTGATTCATGGCCCAGGCGCAAAATATGTATACAGCCTTCATTGTAATTCTCTCAAGCCCTGGCCCTGCACAAGACAACAAGCACTGGCAAAGCCAATAGTTCTCGCCTTTGAGACCCATGCTCAAAACGTACATACAGCCTTCATTGTAATTCTCTCAAGCATCCTGCGCAGGCCAGCCCTGGCCCTGCACAAGACAACAAGCACTGGCAAAGCCAATAGCTCTCGCCTTTGAGACCCATGCTCAAAACGTACATACAGCATTCATTGGAATTCTCTCAAGCATTCTGCGCAGGCCAGCCCGGCTCCGCACAAGACAACAAGCACTGGCAAAGCCAATAGTTCTCGCCTTTGAGACCCATGCTCAAAACGTACATACAGCCTTCATTGGAATTCTCTCAAGCATTCTGCGCAGGCCAGCCCGGCTCCGCACAAGACAACAAGCACTGGCAAAGCCAATAGCTCTCGCCTTTGAGACCCATGCTCAAAACGTACATACAGCCTTCATTGTAATTCTCTCAAGCATTCTGCGCAGGCCAGCCCGGCTCCGCACAAGACAACAAGCATTGGCAAAGCCAATAGTTCTCGCCTTTGAGACCCATGCTCAAAACGTACATACAGCATTCATTGTAATTCTCTCAAGCATTCTGCGCAGGCCAGCCCGGCTCCGCACAAGACAACAAGCACTGGCAAAGCCAATAGCTCTCGCCTTTGAGACCCATGCTCAAAACGTACATACAGCCTTCATTGTAATTCTCTCAAGCATTCTGGGCAGGCCAGCCCGGCTCCGCACAAGACAACAAGCACTGGCAAAGCCAATAGCTCTCGCCTTTGAGACCCATGCTCAAAACGTACATACAGCCTTCATTGTAATTCTCTCAAGCATTCTGCGCAGGCCAGCCCGGCTCCGCACAAGACAACAAGCATTGGCAAAGCCAATAGTTCTCGCCTTTGAGACCCATGCTCAAAACGTACATACAGCCTTCATTGTAATACTCTGTGGGCCCAGTGCACACCAGCCCAGCCCTGCACAAGATAACAAACATTGGCAAAGCTAATTGTTCTCAACTTTGAGACCCATGTGCAAAACGTACATACAGACTTCATTGAAATACTCCTCATGCACCCAGTGCAAGCCAGCTCGGCCTTGCTGAAGATAACAAACAGTGGCAAAGCCAATAGTGCTCACCTTTGAGACCCATGCTCAAAATGTACATACAGCCTTGATTGTAATACTCCTCAAGCGCCCAGTGCAGACCAGCGCGGCCCTGCACAAGATAACAAACATTGGTAAAGCCAATAGTTCTCGACTTCTTGACCCATGCTCAAAATGTACATACAGCCTTGATTGTAATACTCCTCATGCGCCCAGTGCATGCCAGCGCGGCCCTGCACAAGATAACAGACATTGGTAAAGCCTTTGAGGCCCATGCTCAAAATATACATATAGCCTTCATTGTAATACTCCACATGCACCCAGTGTAGGTCAGCCCAGCCTTGCACAATATAACAAACATTGGCAAAACCATTAGTTCTCGCCTTTGACGCTTATGCTCAAAATATCGTCCAGTGCAGGCCATCCTAGTCTTGCACAAGATAACAAACATTGGCAAAGCCAATAGTTCTCACTTTTGATACCCACGCCCAAAATATACATACTGACTTCCTTGTAATACTCCTCTTGAATGCGGTGCAGGTCAGCCACCCTTGAACAAGATAACAACCATTGGCAAAACCAACAGGCTTTGCCTTTGAGATCTATGCATTTTGGTGATGACTTGATGAAGTCTGCTCGGGTTTTGAGCTAGATTGTGATGTATTTTACTGAATATCCCCTTTAACAATACATTTTACCCTATTGGTGCTAAAGCATCACCAGTCCTAAAGTAACAAAGAGATACTGCTAGTTAAATAGTAACTACAAACAAAACTAACAGACACCCACAAACCTCAATAGCAAAATGAAAGCGGCTACCAGAATCCACTGGAATGTTCACTGAAACAGGTTATTATTAGCTCATACCACTAGGGCTTTAAGTGGAATGAAAAAACTGGGGGGTCTCTCACAGGGGTGTATCCGATGTAATTAAGGGTGTGGCTTAAACACAAGTAAGCTAAAAAATCTGTGATTAGCAGAGTGTGTTGCCTGGTATTGTACTGTTTCTGTCATTGCATCCAGATATACAATACAACAAGTAAAATTACATCTACAACAAGCTAGATCTATTGGCTTTGTCAATGGTTGTTATATCGATATGATAAAAAACAATGGCTTTACTTTGTAGAATATTCCAAAAATACTTTAGTTCTAACATGATAAGACTGTGAAAGAACTATAGCAAGTCTCTTTGAAGTTACACGATAAAAGGCAGTGACGGGTGGTACTGCTGCAGAGTTAAGGTTCTTTTTCACCCTGAGGGGGAGGGCTAAAATGGAGAGTCCGACAGATACCCGTCTCAGCACCTGCTTTTTGGAACTGCAGGTACTCAGTACCGGCAGGACCCGGCCCACTTAAAGTCCTGCATTCCACTACATTCCAGCGACCAGATCACTAAGCAACCATTTGCCAGCGGGAACTGGAATTTCCAGAAAGCTTATTGTCCTGTTTTCAGTCATAGGTTGTGTTTCCATGGGGCTTAGCAGAGACACAGTGACAAATCCCTGAGTGACACGGTGCACAGAGGCTCAGGTTACCTGCTGAGAGCTTGTAAAGCACCCCAAGCCTGTGGTTAAGAGACAGAGTCTAAGGTATCAGACATACACCAGGGGTATTCCCAATGGTACAATTCTGTAATTCAATTCATCAGTCTGTTTTGTAGCAATGCAGACCAGGTGGTAAAAAAAATAAAATGAACGTGTCCATCTATAGCACAACTGGTGCTCGCGTAAAACGTTCCGATACCTTCGGGTCAAGTTTGCGCTATATAAAACTCTAAATAAATAAATAAAGCTGGTAAGCAGTAAACTGTGTGTTTTCAATTTGTGAAATGCTAAGTTGTCAAATAAAGTGTTTTTATACTTCTAAGCTTTGCAAAGGCAAATATAAAATCATGACGCCAAAAAATGAATACTTCTGTACATACCACCTTTAATTGCGCGTTTTATACCTTTTTTTTCAGCAATCCTGAAACGCTATTCTCTAAAAGCATTATTAGGGAAAGTGGACACCTGTCAAGGTCCGACTGGGACAAAAAGTAGCCCCAGGTACCTAAATAAAAGTGGCGCCCTACAGTGAATTAGGTAGGTAAAAAGTGACCCATGTTAGCAAATTGGGTCAGTTTTGAACTTGCAAGGACACGCTGTATAAGTGTTTTGGAACGTATGGATGTCTACAGTGATTTGAGCTTGCTGCAGGCAATGTTTGTTTTAATATCAGGGAAATCAACAGTAAAAACAGACCCAGCAGATCATAAGACAGGTCCAAAATCGGCCAAAAAACACAGGCCACACACTGACCTGTAAGACCGGCCCATCAAGCATCGCATTATTGCCCTATAGGCCAGTCCGACCCATAGGCCTGTACTTCTCACCCAATGCTTGAAGCAGTAAAAAGGCCCTGTCTGGAAGTACCAGGCGCGCACTCCACTTGCAGATGGACTGGGAATTTACTTCTCACAGGCCACCCTGAAGTCCATCTGCCTCCCCCACCCATCCAAAGTGGTCTTCAAGGAGCCACTCCCTTTGGTTTGGGGTAGAAGAAATCTGACCACATCACTCCCTTCCTTTTTGCTCTATGATGTCACCCCCTTGAAGCAAGAACACACTGTAAAAGCGCCGGCATCGTACACAAAGCTCTACATACATGCACACCTTCAAACCTGGCAGAGAAACTGACAGTATCCGGTGATCATCTCCATTGGAGAAATTCAGAACTCCTCTACCTTGGGTCTTCCACATTTAAACAAGAGCGGTGTTTGGAGCAGGGCTTGTCCGACAGTGCAACAAGGACTTGACTTAGATGTCGGCAGTGCCACCACGTATGTCTTGTAATTTAGACTTAGATAGTAAAATTTTGGCTCTATTCTGCCCTTTAGGCGACTGTATTTTGGACTGTTCAGTTTATTAGACTCAGCAACATCACAAAATAAAATGATGGACGGAGTGTTGAAACTTTTCAAACACTCTCCCCCAGGTCACAGATCTGGGGGCGGGCGGGGGTGGTTGGTGTGTTTTTTTGTGTAATAATAATCCCAACATTTGTAAAGCGCAAACAATTACCAGCGGGTGTGTTATATTTGATCTATGTCTCTTTTTCCTGGCTGGGATTTCCCTGTGGCTTACTTGGTGTGACTGCTGGAATGTTTGGTGACATCATGGAATGTTGGATGCCTGGCCTGTGTGTGAACTGACAGTTGATGGCAGGCAGGCTGAGCGATAGGGAGGTCACTCCTGGTGGGGTTTTACCTTTACATCTTTTTTTTTTTTAAACCTTTATTGTGCATTCAAATAAAGTTACACACGAGGGCCTACAACCACAGGGGCCGGCCGTTAGCAGAAATAAAAGCAAGTATGTCATTCTATACCACAGCTCTTCCGCCGACATCCCTGAGGCCCGGCAGCAATTCAGGATAAAGTTCTTAGCAACGCAGGATACTGTAATAATTTATATTGTTTTTTATTTTTTATAAAAGAAAAAGAGAAGAAGAAACAATTCACAAGGCAATAGGAGTACATTATACACGGACTTGTGCTCGAACGGGAGGGACCTCTTAGTGCAATGTTATTAAACTCATAGGTAGTACGAGGGGTCGAGGGGCAGCGGGGAAGCCAGTGAGTAGTAAAAAAATTAAACGAGACCTGGAAAATCGGATCAGGGGGAAAGGGAGACATCTAGGTTCTCAACAAAAGGGGGCGTACATATGTTTCCACGGTAGGCATTCCACTGGTTCCAGATTTTAGTCCACGCTCTAGGTCTACCCCTAGCCAGATATACAGTCTTTTCTCTAAACATACACCAATCCATATTTTCCTTCCATACCAATACAGTGGGCGGCCGTAGGGAACCCCACAACTGTGCAATGTCTTTCTTGTTAATCATGATCCCAAGGGTCGCCCACCGGGTCTGAGCGACACTATAATCATTTGGTTCCCACACATTCAACAGACATCGCCGGGCTTCAGGCAGCAATGCAACTCCAGTGACTCTCTCCATCACTGCATGCACAGGATTCCAGAATGCAGCCACCTCCGGGCACTCCCAAATGATATGGAGAAAGGTTCCAACCATTCCACAGCCACGCTTGCATAACCCATCAGCCGAATAACCCATACAGACCAAGCGAGGACCAGTGACATACACACGATGGAGAATTTTAAGTTGGACGAGGCGGAGACGGGCAGGAATAGCCAACTCCTTAGGTGAAGATAACGCGGACTGCCAGTCTTCATCGTCCAGTTCCAACCCATCTCCAGTCCAAACCTCCCTAAGACGTACAAGGAGATCTGCCCGATTGTTGATCAACTTCTTGTATATTAGTGAAATCGTGCTATCGGGCACATGCCCATCAAGCACACGATCTTCCAGCGGGGAGGACTCCGGGATATCGACACCGGCATTGAAGACGGAGGTCAAAGCAGGGCGAACCTGTGCGTATCTAAAGAACTCCCTGTCACTCAACTCATATTCTGTCAGTAACGTCTCAAAAGTATTGACTGCACCCTTGGCCCAGAGGTCGCCCACCCTGCTAATACCAATCATGTCCCATTTCTCAAAACCTTTAGTTTTCCTGAGGCATCCCAATCTTTCGGACGCATACAAAGGAGTTGCACGGGTCAGTCGATCTCTCCAACCCAAGGCCACATTTGCATCACGCCAGACTCGTACAGCAATCTTGGTGGGACCTGTTAATTTCCTTCCCGCCACCTTAGAATAGAGTGCTCTATTATAATTCCAACCCGGTAATAGATGCTTGTCCATCTCTAACGCCGGGTTTTGGCTGGGTGCGTACGTTGCGTGGTTAACCGCACTCAACTGAGAGGCCCAATAATACCGTCTGATATCCGGAAGAGCCATACCTCCGTCATACCAGGGGAAGGTTAGCTTAGCAAGGGCAATTCGAGCACGTCCGTCTCAAACTAGCCGCCTCTGTAAACTCTCCACCTCGTGGAAATAGCTCGCCGGAATAAGATCAAACGAATTCTGGAGCGCGTACAAAAAACGTGGCAGGGACATCATTTTAAAAAGTGCAGCTCGTCCGAGCGGCGACAATGGCAGTCTACGCCAGCGAATGACAGAGTTTCAACCTCTGGAGAGGGGGAAGCAGATTGCGTTCATAGCGAACGGCGGGGTCCAAAGATATAAAAATCCCCAAATATTTAAATCCCGTCTGCGAGACCTGGATGGGAAATCTTCGAGGCAGAGGGGGGAGACCACCTGAAAGCACATATACACAGGATTTAGTCCAATTAATGACTAAACCTGAGTTCTTTCCGAATGAAGTGAGCACATCAAACAAAACGTTGAGCGATTTTCGGGGGGAGGTAAGGTATAACAATATATCGTCCGCGTAAAGCGAGACCCGATCCTCAAAATCCAGAGCCCACTGGATACCTTTTATCGAAGGCTCCCATCGCAGCCAAGCAGCCAGTGGCTCCAGAGCAAGCGCAAAAAGTAGGGGGACAACGGGCAACCCTGCCGCGTACCCCTCCCAAGAGTAAAAGAATCCAATACTCGGCCATTAACGACCACCTGAGCCAGCGGTTTCTCATAAAGAAGTTTCACCCAACCGATAAACCCGGAACCGAAACCAAATTTTGCGAGGGCGGCCCAGAGATATGGCCATTCTATAGTGTCAAAGGCCATTGTGGCGTCTAAAGAAGCCAAAATGGCCGGCTCGTGAAGAGACGCCGCCCTCGCGAGGACGCCATGCAAACGCCGCAGGTTGAGTGCGGTGTTACGATGTGGGAAAAAAACAGATTGATCCGGGTGGATCAGGTCACCAATCACCGTGATCAGCCGGTTAGCTAACAATTTAGCTAGGATTTTGGGTTCGGCGTTTAACAACGAGATGGGCCTGTATGAAGCACAGCGATCCCGCGGCTTCCCCTCCTTAGGAATAACCACGATCGTAGCTAGACGCTGATCTCGAGGGAGAGAACCAACGTCTCGCGACTCCAGGAACATATCTCGGAGATACGGTGCAACTTTATCAGGGCGCAATTTGTATAGTTCAATGGGCAGACCATTGGGACCCATAGCCTTGCCAGAGCGGACGGAGCGAATGGCAATTGCAATCTCATCCGCCGACAGTGGAGCATCCATTAGGTCTCGGTCAGCCTCCGATAGGCGCAGCAGAGCAATATCGCGCAACAACAGATGAGAATCTTCCTCTGCTCTATCAGAGACCGGAGAGTACACCATTCGAAAATAATCTGCAAAAACACTCAACAATCTCACTCGGATCCGTCACACACACTCCATTCAGTTTCTCAATCACGGGAACCACACGATTCGCCCTTTCTTTCTTATCGAGCCACGCGATCAATTTACCCGCCTTGTCCCCGACATCATACAATCTGCCCTGTTGCTCTCTATTCATTAATTTGGCAGCGTCTGTAACCAGGGATCTGTAATCTAGTTGTTTCAGGCCGAGGGAGTGCAGTTTAGTGTGCGTCACGCCAGATTCCAGGTCACTCTCCAGCTCGACTATCCCTGTCTCAAGACGAGCAATTTCTTCATTTTTAGTTTTCTTAGCCCCAGCAATTAACGAAGGCTTCCCACAAAGACACAGATGAGGACACAGACCCCACATTTTCAAGAAAGTAATGATCCAGGGACTTTATCAAATCAGCACGGGTCCTGGGGTTGCGAAAATACCAGGGGTTTATGGGAGCAACCCGTCCTTCACCACACACTTTAGTATCCATACAGAGCCACAATGGGGAATGGTCTGATATGCCCCGGGCAAGGTGTCTGATTTCTCTAATAGAGGGGGATTGCGCCGCAGGCATCAGGACGTAATCAAGTCTGGAAAGACTACCGTGGGCCCCAGAATGAAAAGTGTATTGCGTCAGCTCGGGATGCATCAACCTCCAGCAGTCTACCAGACCAAAAGTCTCCATGAACCCACTCAGCCATGATTGAGACTTGGTAAGGTCTCTTGGGGGGTGGCGATCTACACTGCCAGAGACAACTGAATTGAAGTTCCCACCCATAACCAAGGTACCTTCGGGAAGCCCAAGCACTACACGCCCAATGTCTGAGAAAGTCGAGGTCTGTAAACCCGGTGGGACATATAAAGTAATCAGCGAAACAGTCTTGCCCTCTCATCTACCGGTGAGGGCGGCGTAGCGCACCCTGTCATCAAGGATTACGTTATCTATTTCCAAAGGGAGAGAGGACCGAACAAGAATGCCCACGCCCCTAGAACCAGAGGTGAACCCAGAGTGTGCAACGAGACGGTACACCCACCTGTTCATGGCATGACACGTGTTCCCAATCAGATGCGTTTCCTGTAAAAGAACAACATCGGGGGATAGGCGACGCAGGAATTGTAGCACCACTTTCTGTTTTATTCTATCTCCCAACCCGTTAACATTTCACGACATTAGCCTCAACCCACTACCCCCCCATCCCAACAAGAAATGCAGGATCCACCCCACAAAGAACACAGTGACCGGATCACAGAAGAGAACAATACGTTGCCTTGAAAGAAAGTAACCAACACACAAACACTCCCCCCACCCCCCAACTTGAACCCGTTACAACTCCCCCCACCCTGCACCCCTGCATTAGACTCAAAAGCCACCCCAACTTGCAGTGTGCCTGTCTCCCTACCATTACACTAATCTACAAAAAGAAACCCGGAGGAGGAAAGAGTCTCGCTTCCCCCGCCACCTCGGGTATGCGACAATAAAATACAACAATGTTAGAATAATCGAACCCAGCTGTGAAAAGTCACATATTCGGAAGTCGAGAACCGCAGTGTCACTCCCGCTCCGGATCGCCACCCTCGGCACCACCAGGGTGCTCAGTTCGATCCTTCCGGGCAGGCAGGGAATCCAGCCAGTTACTCACACTCTCAGGACGGTCGAAGAAAAACGTCCGGTCCTCGTATTCAGCATGAAGTCTGGTAGGAAACAGCATAGCATATTTCAGACCCATATCTCGCAGTCTTCGCTTGACTCCCTGGAAACCCATCCTTTGCCTTTGAACAAGCTGAGTGAAGTCCGGGTAAAAGCTTACTGTTGTGTTTTCAAACTTTACCGGGCCGCTCACCCTCGAGGCCTGCAGGATAGCATCTCTGTCCCTGAAATGAAAAAACCTGGCAATGATAGGCCTCGGAGGGGCACCCGGCCTCGGTTTCCCACTGGGCACACGATGGGCACGCTCCACGGCGAAGAATTTGCTCAGTCCTGTAGGGGCAAGGTGATTTAGGACAAGTACTTCCACCAGGAGATCTGTTGAAGGATTTTCGGGGTTTTCAGGGACACCAATGATGCGGATGTTGTTGCGTCGTGCCCTATTTTCAAAATCCTCCAGTCGATGAGGCATGAGGTCGTTGGATGATCTAAGGTTGCCGATTTCAGTTTGTAGGTTCGACACATCGGCCGTAAGGCTAGAGGTCTTCAAATCCAGCGACTTCACTTTTTCATTAGTCTTAGACAAATCAGCTCTGATCAGGGTGACATCGATGGCAACCGTATCAATTTTAAGAGCGAGAGCTTCATACTGCTGGCTGATGGTAGCCTTCATGTTGGCAATGGCGCCCATGACGTCTTGGAGAGACAGTTCGGTCAGCGCAGCTGGGTCTTCCTTGGCTTCCTCCGGGGTACGGCTGGCGCCACCGGGGGATCCTTTAGACTGGGTATAGCGATCCATGATATTAGTTTGAATCGGTCCCCCGCGAAGAGGCGCCTTGGTTTTTCGCCTCTCGTTGTAGGCCCTGTTAGCCATATTGGAAGATGCACCCCGGAGGGGCCCGTGAGACCTGGTGAAAATGGCCGCTCGCGGGCAAGTCACCGAAAGTCTACAAAAGTGGGCTCGCTTGGCCGGGGTGACAACGTAGTTCGATACAGAAGTGCTCGGAACCAAAGACACACAATAAAGAGGCAGAGCCAGGCCGGACCTCTGACAGACCGAATTCGTCCTGCGATCTGATAGTTCCAGAAGCCAGAAACAAAACTGAAAGTTGGTGCAAGGCTACTGGGGGAAAGCCCCTCAGCCGCTGTTGTTCAACTTCGTCCCGGTGGGTAAACAGTCAAAATATCGAGTTTTTAATTTCGACCTACACTAATATCGAGTTGCTAATATCGATGGGACAGAATATCGATGTCCAGAATATCGATGGCCAGAATATCGACCCTAAGGTAAGTAATATCGAAATTACTAATATCGATAGCATATATATCGATGTAAGTAATTTCGATTTACTAATATGTGTTAGAAATATAAGTTAAGTATTTAAATTAATTGTTATAATATGTGTTTAATATGTTTTTATAATTTAAAAATATATAAGAGTAAATAATATGTTTTACTACCACAGCGGGTTGTGGGTTTATAGGGGAATAGGGTGGGAAGTAATTTATTTGTAATTAAATAATTAATTTTTCAATGATTAATTTATTTTGCAATTAAATATTAATTGGCAATTATTTATTTAAATTGATTAATTGATTAATTAATTGATAATTTATGTATATTTTTAACTAAATTATGTTTTACTACCACAGCGGGTTGTGGGTTTATAGGGGAATAGGGTGGGAAGTAATTTATTTGTAATTAAATAATTATTTTTCAATTATTAATTTATTTTGCAATTAAATATTAATTGGCAATGATTTATTTTAATTGATTAATTGATTAATTAATTGATAATTTATGTATATTTTTAACTAAATTATATGTTTTACTACTGGAGCGGGTTGTGGGTTTATAGGGGAATAGGGTGGGAAGTAATTTATTTGTAATATTAATTAATTTTGGGTAAAGGGGTATTTTTAGGGTTCAGGGTCAGTTTTCAGTTTTTGGGTAAAGGGGTATTTTTAGGGTTCAGGGTCAGTTTTCAGTTTTTGGGTAAAGGGGTATTTTTAGGGTTCAGGGTCAGTTTTCAGTTTTTGGGTAAAGGGGAATTTTTAGGGTTCAGGGTCAGTTTTCAGTTTTTGGGTAAAGGGGTATTTTTAGGGTTCAGGGTCAGTTTTCAGTTTTTGGGTAAAGGGGTATTTTTAGGGTTCAGGGTCAGTTTTCAGTTTTTGGGTAAAGGGGAATTTTTAGGGTTCAGGGTCAGTTTTCAGTTTTTGGGTAAAGGGGTATTTTTAGGGTTCAGGGTCAGTTTTCAGTTTTTGGGTAAAGGGGTATTTTTAGGGTTCAGGGTCAGTTTTCAGTTTTTGGGTAAAGGGGTATTTTTTGGGTTCAGGGTCAGTTTTCAGTTCTTTGGTAAAGGGGTATTTTTAGGGTTCAGGGTCAGTTTTCAGTTCTTTGGTAAAGGGGTATTTTTAGGGTTCAGGGTCAGTTTTCAGTTTATGGGTAAAGGGGTATTTTTAGGGTTCAGGGTCAGTTTTCAGTTTTTGGGTAAAGGGGTATTTTTAGGGTTCAGGGTCAGTTTTCAGTTTTTGGGTAAAGGGGTATTTTTAGGGTTCAGGGTCAGTTTTCAGTTTTTGGGTAAAGGGGTATTTTTAGGGTTCAGGGTCAGTTTTAGGTTTTTGGGTAAAGGGGTATTTTTAGGGTTCAGGGTCAGTTTTAGGTTTTTGGGTAAAGGGGTATTTTTAGTGTTCAGGGTCAGTTTTCCCTACTGTTGCACCCACTGGAGTGGGAATAGTAATTATTGTTAAGTAATTATATATTATATATGATTCATTTTTTTTTTTATTAAATATGTATTATTTTTTTTTAACAATTATTACATATATTTAAATATGTTTAAGTAATTATTATGTATTATTTACAGTTTTTTTTATGTTATTTTAAATTTTTAAAAAATCGATATATTTAACAACGATATTTTTTACATCGATATTAAATTTTCGATATTTTGGTACTTACCATGTTGTACATAGGGCGTCGATATTTTTGCTATCGATATAATTACGCCGATATTTGTGTAGGTCGAAATTCTGTCTGTCGAAATTCTGTCATAGATCCGTCCCGGTGTGCCAGCTTGCCAAGCACCCGGCTTCACCGCAGGGTGGGCCTCAAAAGTTCAGATCGACGTAACTGCGGTTCCCAAAGTCCAAATTTAATTTTTGAAAGAGCAAAAGTGTCAGCAGAGGTTCATCTTCAGTAACCCATCTGCAAAATCAGGATAGATTCAGGATATGTGCAAAGGCGGCGAGGGTCCCGGGAGCCCTGTGCTCACGCGGCCATCTCGAATGCTCGCGTAGCTCCTCCTCCTCCTACCTTTACATCTTAAGAACCTAATCTGCAACTCAACCTAAATAAAGCTATCCTATTTATACACCTGGCTCAAGGACTTTTTGTGTATAACAGGGTGTCAAGGCATTGGAGCCGTCGGGAAGATTAAGCGAGCTATTGCCCAGAGTCACATGGTGCTGGGCTGAGCTTCCGCCGGCGCTGGGTCTCAAACCGTGAGCCCCCGTTTTCCAGAGTCAGCTGACCTGGCCGCTGTGTCACATCTCTTTCCCTCTTAAAGTGTGTACGTGTGTGCATGTGTGTGTGTGTGTTGGACAGTGCATTTATTAGGAGGCTGTGTCACTCCTCCCCCCTTGAAGCTACGCACTTGGCCACTGGCCAACAGTCTTTCACGGTGTTGTGGCTTCTCACACACTATCCCACTGTCAAAGAAGCCCTGTTGAGTGTTACTCAATGTAGGCAATCTGGATGAGAACGCTGGCTGAATGGGAGAAGAGAACCCTCGAATCTGATTGCCTAAATCCACCTAACTTCCGCTCTGTAAACCCCCTGGCAGGAAGCCATGATGTGTCCTTCCGGTACGGTAAATACCACAATGCAGGCGTCAGAGGGGTGCACAGACTCTTCAGGAACCCTGAGCTCCCGCCTTCTATCTCCTCCCCCTCTTTGTACTTTTGAGAAGCACCCATAGCACAGCCACTTCCTTTTAAAAGCAGGTCAAGTACCACTGAATATAAATAGTTACCTTCATTTCCGAGCCTGCATTTTCTGGTGTTTCCCAGCGGAAAGCAACTTAATGGCTTCACCAAGAGACTTCTAGTGATGGAGCAAGGAAGTGTCTGCTCAGACTTTCCCATCCATTCTCTTTCAAGTCTTCCTTGCTGGAACAAGAGTTATTATTGAAAAAGTCAATGTTGATGTACGCAATGATACATGCGTGCATAAAAACGAATTCGAATCACTGTTGTCGAAATCACCTGAGATGACCTCTCCATCATCCCAGAGTCAGAAATACGCGGTCAGGCAGCCCCTGCAACCCAGGCTTGAGGTAACAGATTGACAGATTGCAGGTGGGGTGGCATGTAGCCAGCAGAACAAACGAGCGAAGATGAAAAACCAACATTAATCCCACAGATAGGCAGCGACACCACAATGGTCCGGGGAGATTGGCAACAATAAAGCAAACATGGCCGGAGGGATGCACGTTCCCAAACCATCATAAAGTTAGACGCCACATGAAGCTAGGAACACTCAGCCAATGAGGACACAGCACACGCAGTAATCATGCGCTCCCATGACGGACATCTGGACATGTTACCCACTGGCCCCCATTGTGTCCATGCAAGGTTGAAACTCACCTTCAGTTTTTTTATCATGACTGACCCACATTCCTCTTCCTAAAAAGAATCTATGAATTGTTTTATGATGCTCGAAGAAATGTAGATGGCTCTTAAATCAATTGTACTTTGAGACAGTCCTCAGTCCCCGAATCCATAACTGTTCTCCCGGCCAAAGTGTTTGATTAAACCAACTGTTCCTGTTTTGCCAAATGCCTCTTGTCTTTTATATATATTTAAAAAAACGCCTTTTGTCTTCGTCTTTAAAGGTAAATTCACATTCAAGCAACATAGGAAATAATAATAAATAGAAGAATTTGAAAATGATGATGAGGATAATAATGATATATAATAATATTATTCTTATTACCTTTCCATCGCAGATGCCAACACTTGCCTGCTTCCTGCTGTGCCAACGTGCTCAGTATATGCTAGTGCCTGGAAGACCTAGGACCGGCTAGGAGGAGGTGTGGTAAGACCTTGGCCTCCACAAGTCTTCGAGAAGACGAGGCCCTTATGTTGCCTCAGTGACAGTGTCGAAGTAGAACAAAAGGCCAAAAAAATATCACTTTTCAGTGTATAGGAAGAGTTCCACCAGGCAAAGTATTATTTTACCTGGAGCCCTGAAAATCAGGGCAGTAAATGTGGCAGATCAAGCCAGATCCCGGATCGGGCGACTATTGCTCAGCCAAATCCGTGCTGGGCTCAGTGAAATATGCGGAATTTGTCCCGGTGTAATTTGCTGAATCTGGGACACATTCAGAAACAGCTGCACCTTGTATGATTTCTATTCAGAGCAGCCATCTGCAGTAGGTGAGGGGGCTTTCTTATTTTCCCTTACAGTTCGGCCAAACACAAAGGCTTCGCTTAAAGGGCCATCAGCCATTCTTTTGTTCAAGTATCATGACTGGTGGCTGATGGGAACCTAGCACCTAGATGTGAATGGAATGGAAGAAACAAAGGTGCACAGCTTGTTAATACCTCACAAGTATTTAAGAGAAACTATAATTTGGAGGCACGTTTTTCACTTTGACCAACCCTTTCTATAACAATTTGAATAGGCCGTACCATTGTTTTTTATGTAATTCTTTTATAGCGTTACTCATCTCTATGTAAGGTGTCAGAGCGCTTTACATTACTCGCACACACGTTATACAAAGACAATAAATCATACAGGTGTGTGCAAGTCAATGTACATGAAACATTACATAAGACGATGAGGGTTACAAGGTGTGGGAGTCACATATCGTCCATACTGGCAGGCATTAAAAGTTAACAGTGCATGGTTGGGAGAAACAAAGAATTTAAAATGTAATGCAGTGGTTGGGGTTAGGTCTTTGAATATTTTATTGCTATCCAAAGGAATCTTTTTTAGTGATGTTAGATTAACGAAAGATTGAGAAAAAAACAATAACGATCTAAACCCATGCGTTGCAGTTTACATGCAGCTCCCTGATGCCGGATCATAGCTCACTGTGCTATCTTAGATCACAACTTAACACCTTAACAGCGGCGGTAATTCCACCGCGGGCGTTCCATTGAGTGGGTGGGGCCGCATCGGCCAACGGACGTGCGCAGTACTACGGAGGTAGTGCTTGCGAAGGCCGTTGGCCGACGGGCGCAACGAAAGGGCTAGGAGCCACGGATAACAACAGGTTCTCTGTGTCAAAAGTATTAACACACTTACCTAGCTGCCTAACATACACATCTGTGATCTGCACGTTTCATGGCTTGTTTTGCAGCAGGCACATTATCCCTCTATGCTATTTCAGGAGTCAGAATAGTGTCTAGAGACTCCACACAAAACACAAATTTCTCCAGGAACTGCAATAAGCCCTACAGTTACATTACCATTATTATCTGCTGAATATTGCGGCCCCACCACAACCTCTGCAACAGGTGCAGTGGTGTAGCTGGGAGGTGGGTGAACGCCCTCACCAGGCGGCACTGTTTCTGGGGGTGGCGGAGGTAAGTAAGTCGTGTCTGTCGACAACCACCATCGTCCCGCGAGCAAGTCGTTTGTCGGCCGCCAGACTCCTCCCCCCCACTATCCCCTGGAATAAGTTGTCCGTCTGCAGCCACCAAACCTCTCCTCAATCTTAACAGCACTGGGCGGCATACTTAGGGTCCGCCCCAGGTGGCAGTAGATCTTGCTACGGCACAGAACAGGCACCTTAACCCCCCACAAGGATATTCTAAAGTGCAGTCTCTTTGTGACTTATTAATTAAGCCGGAAAAGATTTACGGTCACGTTTGTCCTGGTTACCTATTTCTTTGTGGCAGAGTTTAAAAAAAATAAGCGTATAAGTTGACTGTCAGACTGCGCTTCTTATGACTCCGCCCCTTGTGACTCCACCTCTCTTTCTGCTGCCACACCTTGACTCCCAATGTGTGGGTTCCCAGAGTAATTGTTTTCCTTTTGTAGCACTACATATAATACAGCTGAAATATAAGTTCTAGGGGGCAGATTTACAAGACCTGTACACCACATTTGCGCCGCCGTTGCGTCACTTTTGTGACGCAGCGGCGGCGCGAAGCCAGCGCCATGCTGCAGGGTATTTACAACGTGATGCATCTAGGGAGATGCTTCCGGTTGTAAAGCCCTGCGCCACATGTGGGCGTTCCAGCACGGGGTGGTGGCGGGGTGGGGGGGGGGGGGGGGTTAAGGGAGGAGTGTTCCGGCGCAGGAACGCCTCCGAAAAGTGGCTGAGTGAAATTTACAAGATTTCACTCAGTCCCTTTTACGGCCATGCTGCATCAAAACCCTGCGCCTGCTTGAAGCAGGCGTAACGATTGACGCAGCATGTTGGGAATAGGGCACCCCGGGGCAGATTTACTACTTTTGGCGCATCTCTGTTAATCAGCAGAGATGAGCCATTAGAGTTGTGACGCATCTGCCCACCCGTGCGCCATGGTGCGCTGCATTGTCAGATGCGTCACAACTCTTCTGGCGCATCCCTGCTGATTAGCAGAGTCGCGCCAGAAGTAGTAAATCTGCCCCTAAGTCCCCTTGATCTAAAACATCAGTGTGTGTTTCTCTCTGAAGCAGTCAATGGCTGTCCTGAAATTTGGAAGAAAGGTTTAGAAAGCCTGTCCTCTGTGTTTTGAACGTGCAGGTCACCTTTGCTAGAAGGAGGCTGGGCCTCTGTGCGCTGCTAGGTGTCACTGGCTCTGGATGAGCTCGAGGTCCTCGTAGACTCTCGAGCCCAAAACGAGCCGAGCTTTCATGGTGCTTCTGTTAGACACCGACTTTAACCTCATGCACCAAGAGCTACTGTCAAATCATTTACCTTTTATGTAAAACAAGCGAGAGGAAAGCGATACCCACCCAGGAGCTGAATCGCAGCACAAAACCACAACGCCAGGCATCAATCCCGGCTTCCCCGCTTAAAGAGTGTGTTTCTAGGCAAATGTTTTGTTTCACCGATCCTCTTTTTTTTCTTCATTTGCACACGTAAGAGTACTTTAAAATATGAGGGTTTGGGATGCTGACTGTATAGAAACCATGTGGGTTTGATGGAATAGACTATTACGTTGCTCCAACTATAAAAAGAATCTAGGCCACATATAAGATGCACACGACAACTGACTTGCATTTTAGTTGTCTGATCGCACTGTTGTCAGGACTGTGGGCGAGAGTGTTTCTAAGGTCATGTTTAAACACCATCGCTTCTAATAATTGCCTCTCAGTGCAGTGATATAATCGGATGTACTGGGGTGAAATGCTGCCTTATGCTAGAAAAAGACACATTTTTTGAATTGTCAAGTCACTGTCATATTTTTGCATTATGTTTGTTGCTTTATTTATATGCCAAATATTTTCAGGGCTTGGCTGGTGTACTTAGAGCCAAGCCAGGCCCTTGGCTCGGCTCTGCTGCTCATCCTGTTACCGGCTGGCCCACCTCTATACAGGCCCATACAAAAAGTAATCCCCAGAAACAATACATGTATGGAAACTTTACCGTCAAACCCGCTCCACAACATTACACTGCAAAGCACACACTCGCCATCAAAACCGTTTCTTGGCGCTTAAACCAGATATTTATGGCTACCGTGCGGCGTTCATTTGATTGTCCTCAGGCGGATGAAAGGCTGAGTGGACATGTCTCAGTTTGAACCCGTGTCCACCCATTTAAACACAGGACCCGGGACTGGACGCCTTCGTCCACAGAGTTCCCAGATTGCTTGGAGGAGACTTAAGGGGGCTTGGAGGGCCACAGGGGAGGAGGCAGGCTGGAGGATGGATAGATAATCCCTTTTCAATGTACCAGAATACTTTCCACCGGGAGACATCGTTTACCACGTATCCATTTCAACGTGGTACTATTACATTGTGGTTTTTACTACGCAAGTCGTTACATCGACTTGTACTGGAGGGCGCTGTAGCCGAGGGAATAGTGTAAATTACTGTTTCCAACACCTTCCGTACTGTATGTAGACTGAAGTTGGAATAGTTATTACACTATTCCTAAGTCCAGCGCCCCTCCAGCGCAAGTCGATTTAACGACTTGCGTTGTGAAAACCGCGATCTAACAGACCGCGTTGAAATGGCCCTCGTTGTATCATCATACATCCCTTTCCACCATCGAGAGAGTGAAAAAAGAAATAATGAAAATATTCAGATTGGTACAAAAATAACAATAGGGGCTTATGAACGGTGGAGGCAGCCAATAGCACCGGCTACTGAACCTCGCCGACTGACGGGCCTTAACTGCACGGGATGGCCCTTAAGACAGGAAAAGTCAATTACTGGTATTATTGATCGTATCTTTATTGTTATTATTATTATTGTATAATAATAATCTTCTGGTAAGCCTCAGCGCTTTGAAGCGTCTCAGAGAAGTATAAACGCTACAGAAGCGAAGGGTCTGATAGTTAGTGCCTGCTTCAAGGAGGTGTGTTTTTTATAACACAAAGTGTGATCTGCTAATCTTGGTAACTCAGGCTTGACAGTCATCTGCCCAAGTTACACCCATGTAACAACCAATAGATGCAAAGTGGCGCTAAACTGTGCCAAGCGCTATCTGCGCTGAGAACAGGGCACCTGTGCATTTTGTGCTGGAAAGGAAGCAGCTGGACTGACAGCTCGGCCTCGAACCCCCGGTTGGTTGCCCTACACTGCAGGGCCAGCTGAGTTCAATATAAGGAAGCTGGCTTAGTGGCAGGAGGTGGGCTGTGGGTGGCAGCTGGCCTATGGCTGCTGAGAAAACACACTACTAAAGGCACAGTGGAAATTCGGCCTGGTGAAATTAACCCCTTCGCTGCGGGGTAATTCCCCCAAGCGCAAGGGTGGCGCGGCGCCACGGTCGTTAGGAGGCACAGTGGAGCTGTGCTCATGACAAGCTGGTTTCGTCACAACTCCAACCACTGATGGATTCTCCCGCACAGGCGGGGAATCAATTGCGCGTGGGAGTGCCACGGCTGTTATGACGAGCCCAGCTCGTCATGAGCACAGCTCCACTGTGCCTCATGACGAGCTGGGCTTGTCATAAGCACGGAAGGGGTAAAGAAATTTATCCAAGAACACACAACTTGATCAAGTGATAAAGAAGCAATTAAATCCCAGTTGTTTTAGTTAAAAAGGAACGGATGGTGCAGTTGTTGACTCCAAATTACTGAAAACGTCTATGGGGAGCGCTCCATCTGGCAAAATTGTATTTTGGCTGGAGGCCTAAAGATCCTGGTTCCTGGCCACTGGGCACGCCTTCCCATCAGATTGAACCTAATGTCCTTCCCCCGTAGTGAGGCGGAAGGTCTATTGACACCCCAGAACCTCACAGAAGAGAGCGCTGAAGGGATCAGGGGCTTAGCGCAAGAGATATCATGCATGGGCGTGTCCTCTTGGACAGATTCATTGAGCTATGGTAACAGATTGAGGAAAAGAAACAACACTTAAAAAACAGCAGATGTCACCCAACAGTTCCTCTTGGTCTGGCGGAGGGGAGTCATTGTGCAGAAGGCGGAAGTTAGTGGCACACGAATGCAACCGCCAGACCTCCAGAAAAATACCACTCCTCCAGACAATCTACGCTCTAGGATGTACAAGATAACACCCAAAAGAAAGAACCTGGCTATTATATACCCAGTATCTTCCTTGGCACTTAAGACTGGTATTCAAACAGTTTCTCAGTGCTTATTGGAGCCGGCGGTTAAAGGTGGGGTCCACTGGCACTCCTTTTTGGGGACTTGCACTTGTTTCCTTTAACAAACTTTAATCCAAAGCAAGAGAGAAAAACACAAAAAGAGGAAAGAAGGCAGAAGAGGTAAGATGGAAAAACGTGACAAAGAAGGGAACATGGATGAAAAAGAACCTGCAAGAGTCAGCAGTGGCGGTTCCTCCATTAGGGCGGAGGAGCATTGCCCCACTGCTTTCTCGCAGTGCGAAAGGCAGAAGCATAAAATGGTAAACCTACCATTTTATGTTTCTGATTCTCGCACTGCGAGAAAGCAGAGGGGTTTGGTTGGTTCAGGTCTGCTCAAGGGCAGGTGAGGAGTGGCTTGCCCAATGCTGCGGGCCCTGACCATTTGGTCGGCCCTCTGGGGCCGACCAAACCAGTCATGCACTCACCCTTTTCTTTACATAAGCTGCATGCAGCCTACATGGAGAAAATGGCCTCCCGTGCAAGAGTGTTTCTTGCCCTAAACAGCACCCTCTGGGGAGCAGTGGGTGTGATGACACTGAAAGGTCAAATATACAACTCTAACTCCAGTCCTAGAATATTTGGGGAAAGAGCAACTTTCCCCCAAATATTCCAGGAGTGGCCCTGCCAAGCTTCCCAGGTCCATGTGTGATGTGCTGCTCAAGTCTGGGTTGTTTCTTTGAATTCTGGGACTTGTAGTCTTGTTTATTGCATTCTAAAACTTGGACTACAAGTCCCACAATTCAAAGTAAATAACCTGAACTGGAGCAACACATCACTTGTGGAACTGAGAAACGTGGCAGCTGTACAGGAGGCTGATTTACTATCGTAAGTAAAGTCTCTGAATATTTTGGGGAAGTTGTTAATTACCCAGTATTTTTAGGACGGGTTGAAAAGTAGTAATTTTGAACAACAGAAAGTGCTGCCCTGAAGGCTCAGCTCAGGGCAGAAACCAGGAACTCGCCTCCTCTAGGCCCCGAGATGCGCGGGGTTCCCCTCAAGGTTTCCATTGACCTCTATAATCACATTTCTGTGCTGAGTTCTGGGGAATTATCTTGTGGTTTCGCTGCTGGGCGGATAGTTTCATATGTGGCTAAATCCGCTTAATTCTGGTTTCCGCCACTAAGCCCCTCCGAGAGCGGCTGGTGAAGAGGCGGGCCACCCAGCAAGCACAGAGTGTGCCTCCGCGTGAATAGTCCCTGCTGAAGCCAGACTGGCCAGCCAAGACTGCTCCAGACACCTGTGACAAGAGCACAGCGGCCCTCCTACGGCGTGAAACCCTTTCAGACAAACCTGGGATATCCGACAGCACTTAGAACGCGTATCCGGACTCCTCATGGGAAGGATGAAACTACAACTCCCACAATGCCAAGCTGCTGATGGCTAAGTGACAGGCCCCGGCTGTCACACGTTGGGTCAGCTGGTAAATTACACCATAAGCTTTCGAATCTGCGTTTCGTCAGAGCGCAGGCAAGTATCCCGTCCCAAGTCGGTCCAAGGTTTCCAGGAAGTGTTTTCATTCCCTGCGCTGAGTCACTCGGGGTCCTTTGAGGCCGCAGCAGCTCTCTGAGCCGGCTTCAAATGGGAAACAATGAAGATGGCGCGCAGTGACGTCTGCAGTGACGCACACACTAAAGCTTTTCTGTGCATTTATTGTACACCAACCCCAGTCAACCGGGCGCATGCCACGAGAGACAGTTTCACTAAGAGATTGTTTTCCAGCTATCAGTACAAACTAAATGCATGCTGGGATTTTTAGTTTTACTTTTTTCCACAAAACACGTGGGCACTTCAAGGCCCAGAATACTAGGGATGTTGGCTGAAAGTAACCAGGAGCGGCTCAAGGTCACCCTTCCGGCTTCATGTCCTCAGGGACATCTTTACTTTAAGAACCTAAAGCACACCTGCCAACTTGGACAGCAATCTCACTGTGCGAGGAGGAGGCGGGCCTTGAGCGAGGCGTGGCCTCGTGCAGAGGAGTACCTACAAGGCACTTTTGAACCCCACACTGCCCCTCCTCCCCCCAAAAAAGTAAAAAAACTTGCTGAGGCTGGTGCCGATGTCCTGGGGTGTTTTCACACCCCTTAACCCCTTGTCTGCTGATGACGGAACCGCTCCGTCATCAGCTGCGGTGGCGCTGTGCTGATGACGGAGCGGTTCCGTCATGGCCCGCTCGCTGCTCATGCGCCGCGCGAATTCCGCGCCTGCGCTGAGCGTTCTATTGAGCGGGGCGGGCCATGACGGAACCGCTCCGTCATAAGCACAGTGCCACCGACGCTGGTGACGGAGCGGTTCCGTCACCAGCATGCGGCCGCCGCGCGGCCGCCCCACCCCCTTAGCACTGCGGTGGAATAGCCGCCGCAGTGAAGGGGTTAATGGATGTCGGCAGTTCAAAGCAGGGCAGGACTGGGAACCAAAACTGGCCCTGGCAATGAGCTTGGCCCGCTCCCCTGGAATGAAGCTATGCTGCAAAAACAGCCCTGTAACAAAAATGGCCTCCAGGGGCCCAAAATCGGCCCCCACCCTAGAGGACCACCGGGGTAATGCCCAGTGCCCGCTACAGCCAGTCCGGCCCTGGTTCAAAGCCTCGGAAAACCACTATATACAATGCTTTTCAGCTCGTTTTCGTTGCTACCAGGTGATATCGGCTCCTCTCCAGGAGACCGTGTGATGGGAGCTGATATAGCGTGTCACACGGTGGTACCGTGCGAGTTGGCAGGGATGCTAATGCATTCTGGGATTCATAGTCTTGCTTTTGGTGCAATCAATTATATTAGCACACTTGAAAACATTTATTAGCGACTGGAAATGCCAGTCCCTCGTGATACAAAGTCAGGACCAAGTTTATCAAAGATAGCGCAAGACGAAACACAAAACGAGTGCAATAATGGGGCTGAATCATTCCGCAGATGAGCACACGGACTCAGTGGTTAATTTGTAAAAAAAAAAAACTAAACATTTGTGCCAGGGCTCTCGTCAGAAGGCAGCTTGCATCAGCCCATTTCTCCTGTTAGTGCAGCATAAAACAGAACCAACTACTAACAATAAAAGTTGGGAATGGGTGTGGAGTAATGGCAAGAGCGGTCATTTTTGGACCTGGGGAACCAGTTTCGATACTCGCCGTCGGCTCAACATTCTGTGACTCTGGGCAAATCACTTAATCTTCCCTTAAATTAACATGTCCTTAACTGGTGTAGATGATTAAGCACCGGAAACCACAGGCTCAAATGAATCTGTGCACAGGATAGATTATTTAGGCATGCGCAGGCGAGTAGAGGAAATTACACAAGTTACTTTATTTTCTTTTTTTTTACATATCCAAGATGATGGGCGCTATTTGCTTTGGTAAATAAAATAAATGTAATTTCAGTTGCTCAATAGCGCTTTTTACACAGCATAGCAGCCCACTGTAAAAAAAAGCCATAAAAAAAGGTGAAGGTTTTGGGGACTAACAGAGAAGTGTATGTGGGGAGCTTGTGGTGGGGTCGCAACAGGAAGTGGGCAGGGATGAGGGAGCTATGGTGGCGCGTGAGGCTGGGTACACAGGAGGCCTAAAACAATAATTTAAATAATCGATTGGGAGTGGTGGGTACAACAAAGGACAGCTTTGGTGGAGGGATGAAGAACAAACATGGAGTGCACAGGGGGGCTTGTGCTGGGGGGAGAATATGAGGGAGAGAGCTGTAAACATGCACTCTGCAAGAAAAATAAAGTAGTTCCCGGAATTTGAGCAGGTGAAAAATACATGTCATCCAATCAAACGTATGGTAAAGAGGCTATCCTTCAGCGAATGAAGAGGAAGTAAAGTTATCAAATAAGAAGTGAGCAAATGAGAGTGACAACAAAGCCAACCAATAGTATGCAATGGGTGGGCTAAAAGCCCACTGTACGTTTTTGGTAAGGTCCACAAGAGGCTTTCACCTACAGACAGCTAAACTCTGTCTCATAGGTGAGACCTAACAATATAACTAAGTTAGAAAAAGTTTGAAATGGAACACAAACGGCATTAGATTCAAATATGGGGCATTAAGAGAATCTAATGTAATTGTTTTACGAGAAACTCGATTTGCTAAAGAAAAGTGGTTTAATGAAATCAGCACATCTGGGGCCGTATTATGCATTGTGATTGTGTGCCCCCGTCTCAACTTTTAAAAGGTGCACCAAGCGCAAACAATCACAATGCGCCCTATTATGATGTATACGCTGCCCCAGGGCAGATTCTCCGTGTTTTCACAGTGCAGGCGGCACCCTCTTGCACTTTTACAGGGTAATAGAGGTCAGTGACTGCACCCACCTGTAAGGGGATGTCTGGAGGGTCCATGGGACCTTTAACCCCTGCAGAGGGCTGCTCTCAGGAGGCGCACTGACTGTGTGCCACTTTTTAAGTGGCATACTGTCAGTGCACCTCCTGAAGGCTTCTTTGACTGTGCGCCTGCTTCTGTAATATGGCACAGGCACAGTGTCAAAAGAATTCCCTCATTTGCATAGGGCACGCCCCTATGCAAATGAGGGAACACCCTCTGAAGGTAGCGCTCGTGCTTTAGGTGCGCCAGTGCTATCCGTATAATAGAAGGGGACACACAAGCGTCTGCACCCCCTTCTATGATACCAAAGTGCCCCGGGGCACGCAAAGTGAGCGCAAATGCCCATTACGCCCCTATGGCACATATTGTAATGCGGCCCCTGGAAGTCGGACTACATTCTGAAGGGTCACTGTAAGTAGTTTATTCCTTCACTTGCACTTACTGATAAATCACCTAAAGCCCAGTCTCTCTGCTCAGCCCCACATCTCCACCTCCCCAACTGAAAGTGTGGGAGACCCCACACTTAGCAACAGAACAAACCTACATCACAGGAGCAGCTGGAAGAGGGAGGCACAACGACGAATACAAGAATGAGGCCACATGCCAAGATTACATAATATTCACATCCCTGTAGCGATACATCAGACTCATGTAACCAAAACCATACACGAAATTACCAAACATCTGTCGCAAAATCATATCCAGGCCATCACTAATGAAATGGTCTTCACCGCCATCCCAGAAAGCAAAACCACCACCCCTAAACAAGTACCAGAAAAGTAGCCTAGAGCAAAAAAAGTCGTTATAGGCAGCGGGAACATTAATACGGGACACCAGTCGTGTGACTCCTCCGTATTGTCCAGCATTTTACGGTTCTTCTATTAGCTTTGTGAGTGTGTGTTGTGCATGTGTGTCTGTTGATGTGTTCTTTCTAGACTGCTTCCAGGTCACTACATCCCCAGCTGCTGCAACGGTTCTCTTCTGTTTGAGCTCTTACAGAAGTACATTATGAACCTTGACCACCTTGGCTATACTGGCACAAAGACGCAGTCCACATCGGCCTGTAGGGCCAGCCCTTCTGACATTGTGGTAATCCAGGCATCACCAGGGTTGACTTAGTCTGGGTCTTTCTTGTGTCTCGGTGCGTCTCTTCTGTCTCTGGCAACGTAAAGCGATGGCGTATGTGATGGAGCAGTGCTGCATTGACTGTCTTACCTTCTCACCACCAGGGTACCTAAGGCTGAGGGTCACTCCCCCTGCCATCCCTCTACCTAGGCTGTGCATCTCACTCCTGTCTGCAAGCTGAGGACTTTCTCCTCTCTCAGGTGGGAACACCTTCTACCCTCCCCAGCAGCAGCTTTGGGAACCAGCCCTGAGGGGAAGCGCCTTTGCAGGCAGCCCGCTAGACTGGACATACTAACATTTGAAGGATGTCAAGAATGAATGTGCTATGAATTCCTTTAGAAAGAACATTTATTTTATCCATCCTCTCCTAAGCGTACTTTAATATTAACCCTAAATCTTCCCTAACCTGTACGAGCCACCAGGGTCTGGGATATGTTGTTATGTTATGTGGCTGTTGCGCCATAGAAGTTCCAAAAATAAATAAGTAAATAAATAAATAAATATGTGAATTTGTAGAGCCCAGCTAATCACCCGTTAGGGTTTTCAGTGAGGGTATTCCGGCACTGATCAGCTTTCTGATCGCCTGTGATCCCACGGATCTATCAAACTTCCTCCCGTTGCCTCTGTCATCTGAGGGTGTTAGTAGGGTTTGAATTCACGCGAAACGTGCTAAAGTTGCACAGTTCCGTCTTTCACAGTAAAATGATCGCCAGGCTGCAGCAATTAGGATCACACCTAAAGGATGACCAGCTAGAACCAGCCATCTTAACCCTCGTCAGCAGTTGCAGCAGTGGTCTCTCCTAAGGCAGCCATTGCACTGTTTTGGCCATAACTCGCTCTAGGCCATAGTTAGGTTAGAACCCAGACGCGACTAAACAGACTCCTGGCCGAGCTCACCAGAAGTGTGCCCTCAACCCCTCGCGTGACTTCTGCTTCCAACTGCTTCTCAATCAGCAGCTCACTTCCAACTGCAACTATCTAGTCTGAACTGGCTCTTGCCAGACTGACGGAATCTCAAAATGGCGGCCGCCCTCCCAGTCAGGTGAAGTTCAAATCGGAACTTTTGGTCATATAAACATGCATTGCCTGTGAATCTTTACATGGCTAAAAAAACACCTCTTCTTCTTTTTAACTGCCCCATGGGACATTTGGAGCCATTTAGCATATTTATAACTTATTGGCAATTTTAGGAAGCCACCCTGCAGGCCCCACCAACAAAGCATACCATAGCCTTTGTGTGATTGTCATTTTTTACATTACAGAATTCCTGGACATTATATCATGCTGTGTTTGAGAATAATAATAGATCCTAAATTCATTTTATGTGCAGCCCCGCTCAAGGGTGGTACATATGCACCTTGTGGCATTCCCCGACGGGTTGTGGAATGGCCAAAGGCTGTGCATAGTGAGGGATGTGCACCCTCAGGAAGGGTGTGTGCAGGGCCCGGCCGTAGGCCAGTGCCGTCTTAACGCATGGGCAGTTGCCCAGGGGACCCACGCGCATGGGGGCCCCATGGAGACCAGAATTTAACTCTAATTTTCAGTTAAACATTTGTATTCCTGTGAGTGGTTGTGTAGGCAGGTCCCAGTGCACTGCTTTGCCTGGGGGCCTATAATGCTCTTAAGACGGTCCTACCATAGGCTAGATCCTGCAACCAAAACCCGTCAGTTATTAATAAATGACGTCATGTCTTGCAGTAGGGTGACCATCTGGCTCCATGGTACAAGGGCTTCCTGTTTACCAACCAGCCTGTCATTTATCAGTTTATTCTGGCCCCGGAAGTCTTGTACTAATCCATCTGAAATCAATGATTTGGATAAAGAAAATGCTGGGCCTGGACAGATTGTGTCTTTATAACAAGGAGGTATATGGTAACCCTACTTAAAGCAGGCCACGTGACTTGTGTGTCATACAAGACATAGCTCTGCGGTGTAGGCCGCTTCATATTCCCTCCAGGATGTACATGGTACATACCAGACACCCAGGAAAGATCCTTTAAAAATGCCCTTGCCTGCATGAAGTCTACAGAATCACACACTGAAACAATGGCCAGAAGAACCACACAGTGACGGTGCTTCTCAATTAAAGGCACTATCCAAGAAAATGCCCCCTATAGGAAAGAGGAATGTAATGCACCTTTCTCTTAAAGAGACAGGCGCCGCACTATAGGACGGTTTATGTTCTATTGTCTGGGGCTGCAGTTATCAATGCCAGCCCCTTGGGGTCACTTGACTGGAATGTTTGCAAGCCCATAGTCCAGTCCATGTCCAGTGCCCACTGTGAGCAGGCTGGTGACAGGCTAGTGTGAGGGTTTGTAATGCTTTCTTAAAGACCCCTGTGACTTAGGAGCCACCATGACTTCGTACGGACCCACAAAATGACAACTGACGGAATGTCACTCATGTTTGTCACAGCCAAAGTTGAATACTTTAGCGCTGTGACCAAATGGAGGTGCCACACATTTTTTGAATAATACAAATCAGATGGTATCGCCCTGGAGAAATACCCAGAGGTTAGACAGGACTGTCTCAACCCACTGAGCAAAATTCTTGGTTACCTCACATGGCAGCATGTCACTCCCATTTTGTCTGTGAAGCTCTTCTCAGACTGTTCACAGGCAAGACCAGATGGGCTACTTGGGCATCCTGGCATTTACCACCTGGCTGATGAAGTGTGATACCCCAAAACCGGTCACAGGATGCTTGTTTCCGGTCCAGGGAGGACCTGGCCTGGCAGTTTTTGCTGGACTGTTCTCATGAGGAACAGGGTCAAGACCGATTTGCATATGACTGGGTCCAAACTGGGGTGGGGTGGTGAGCAAAAGAACGATGGATTCAACCCCGATCTGTTACTGGGGGTGAGTTACTCTACGTCATTTCAGAGTTTGTGAAAATGCTGTGACAACCTCCCCCCTCCCCCCTTGTAAAATGATGTTGGATTAGCCTCTACTTGTTAGTTCACGGGGGCACAATTGCATAAACCCTGTTACTATCCTGTTGTACACACACAATCGCTGTTCCCCCCTCGAAGTCTAAAGTTTATCTTCAGGCTCCTGAAAAGAGGAAGTGCTTTTGCCTCACACTGACGACGTGCTGGGACAGAGGTCACAGCACTGTGAACAGGAAACGCATAGCAATAAAGGAAGTGACATCAAAAGCAGAACAGGAGGAGCTTTCAAGGAAGTGCAAGATGACAAGGCGGGACAAGAGGACAGGAAAGGCCACAGCCCCTCTTGTGCTTATATCTTCACGCGACAGCGCGTGCAGTAACGACCCATGCCAACACTACACAGGTAGAGGCGCAGAATACAACAATCAGAAGGCCTTCCACGAAGAGATGTATTTATGACACCATCCAAAGCACTTTTCCCATCAATACATGAACACTTTCAGCGAATTTTGGGTTAAAAAATCGCATTTCTTGAGTTAGCCAAAGTCACAATGCAAACATATTCTGAATTTAGCACTAAAAGTGCCTGTCTGTCACAATCCAGCTGCTTGTAAACCAGTTAAATATCTAAATAGAATAGCAGATATAATTAGGTACTTGGTGAATAAAAGCCCCTCCCCTTTTAATATTCAACATACTGGAACAGAATAAAGTGCACTGGGGTGGTGACTACCTTGCGTTGAGATGGCATTGTAATACTGTGTGAGGCAGTCTAGTGTTAGGGGGCGGAGCTAAGGGAGGAACAGGAGGAGTCCAGGGGACGAGGAAAGGGCAGTTGGAATAGGGACGAGGTACTGAACAGAATGGAAAAATAAAGCTCCTTTATACGAATATAGTGTCCGTCCTTTATTACAATAGGAAGACACTACAGCTGGCGACGAGGGTGGGATGATCGCACTGCGTGGCTGAGCACATCCCAGGAGCTGTGACCCGTCCAGTGAGGCACGCGTGTGAGGTCGCTGTCGCGACGAGTGTGCCCTGAGCGAGTGCCGCGGCGGAATCTGAAGCCGCCAGCCTCGCATAATCTGCGCCAAAGCTCCGTGGTCAGGAAGCCACATGGAGCGGATCTGCGAGGGCGGTGTCGTGCGCCGATAAGCCCTGGGTGTTGGAGAATCCACGTGGAGCGGAGCTCGCCCTGCGTGTGGGGGCTGGGAGTGCATTGTCTGCCTGCCTACCGGGAGCCCAACCCGGCGGCGGAAGAACCCGAGCTTGCCCCGCGTGTGGGGGCTGGGAGCGCGTTGTCTGCCTGCCTACCGGGAGCCCAACCCGGCGGCGGAAGAATCAGAGCTCGCCCCGCGTGTGGGGGCTAGAGCGTCGTGCCTGTTTGCCTACCGGGAGCCCACCCCGGCGGCGAAAGAATTGGAGCTCGCCCCACGTGTGGGGTTGGAGCCTCTTGCCTGTTTGCCCACCGGGAGCCCACCCCGGCGGCATAAGAAACAGAAAGGAAAAGCACAAAAGAAAATTGCTGCCTTACCTGGAGCGATGTTCTGAAAATGACCACTGGCTGCAACCGACAGTGAGTAGTAGCGAGAGCGCCGATGAATGTGGTGTCTCCGGTGAAAGGAGAAGAAAGAATGGCCAAGTCTCGTTGAAAATGAGGATTTCCACAGCGGCGGCCATGTTGGAGTCAGGCACTCTGCTCCCATCCCATGTTAAAGATACTGAGCGGCCATTTTGAAGTCAGGCAGTAGCAAAAGTCAGCAAACACAAGCAAATACAAGAGATAGAGTCAGAGAAAATTCAACAAGCTAAAGCAAATGCAAATTCCGAATATAATAATCACGGGCACATGCAAGGTTTAAATACAACCAGCGCTAGGAAAAGCAACTCCTGAATGCACCAAGCACTGGCAAGTACATGAACTACAGCACAACAAGCCCAAGCAAATACCAGAAACAAGCGAAGACTACGCTGAATACAGACAAGCACATGCAAATTTCAAGAGTAAACAAGCACATGCATTGCAATCATCTGAAGTCAACAAGCACGAGCCGATACAAGACTGAACTAAACAAGCACAAGCCCATGCAAGCTTCGAATGTAAACAAGCACAAGCAAATACAAACCATAAATGTGGACAATCACATGCAAATTTCAAGAGTAAACAAGCACAAGCAAATGCAAATCTCGAATGCGACAAGCACGAGCCAATGCAGATCCCGAACGTAACGAGTACAAGCAAAGGTAAGTCCTAAAGTAAACCTTCAGCACCATGTGAAGATAAATAATTGAAACTAAAGGAACCTGAAAAAATAAATGATCTAGAAGCCTGAGTAAACAAGTATACAGGAAGCTGTCCCTCTCACCAACTAACTGACTGGTAACCTGCATTAATCTTGACAAGAACCGCAAGAGCCCCGCATCTGGTGGATGGAATACAGTGGTCACCCGTGAGTGAATCCTCCCAAAGTTCAAGGAATACAACTACCCGCAAGATCTCGACCAAAGAGGGTCAGACAATAATATGGAAAGCCAAGTGAACAATCCTGTGACATCAACATACTGCTATTTACCTTCAACATGTCGGTGGGAAAAGAAACACAAAGATCCAATCCCTGCATTGAAGTGCCACCCCCAGTGACACAGACCAGCAACCAGAGTTTGGGTCCCAGATGGAACCGGTGGCTGGAATCACTGGATGCCTTTCTTGAAGCAACCGGAAAGAGCGAAGAGATGGCAAATGTTTAAGCTTACTACTTCAACTGGTGGGCCATGAAGGCCGACGCATAATCAGAACATTCTCTGCAAAGGACACAGAAACTTATGGAAAACTCAAAAAGGCACTACGCGCTCGTTTCAACGCAAAGACGAACATGGCTCATGAACGCATCAATTTCAACGCAGCCCGGCAGGAGCCAGGGGAATCATTACCAAACTTCATAACAGGGTTACAAACTTTGGTACAGTGCTGCCAATTCAATACTTTCACAAATGAAGAAGCAATTCGACTCCGGATAATCGAGGGCTGTTCAAGACCAGACACAAGGCACAAAATCCTTCAAAGGCAGTTCTTGCTAAAGGAAATCATTAGGAGGGCTGAAGCTGGAGAGTGGGACAAAGCCAGGGGAGTATCAAGAGAACTGCGCCCCGTGCAAGAAACTAAGACAAGAAAAGGGAGACATTTCTCATGTCAGAGCATAAAGCTCCAGAAACCAAGAACACTAGAAAGAGGGAGGGCAAAGGCAAGCCAAAGACAGGACATCATGAGAAACAAAGTGACATGAAACACTCAGATTTATCCATACGCAAGACAACGGCGGAGGGCCGACAAAAGACCAGGACGATCCAGGGCCATGACAGTTTATCGGATACAACCTCAAGGAAACTTTCAACATTCGTCACAAACTATTCTGAAGCAGCATCAAGTGGGACAGACCAAATAAATGGAACAGCTGACAGCCTGCTCAACCAGTGTGAAGGTCAATCCTGGAAACTGGTACACAAACACATCCGAGTGACCCATTGTTCATTAAACTTTGTGGACGAGTCTGAAGAAGCATCAAGCCATGGGAACAGTGCACCCAACAAGCAAAAAGAAGAAACAAATCGCATAAGACAGGGTGACTCACTCAGACGTCAGAAAGGGACAGGCAAACACACTCACAATACCCGTGACAATGATGGAACTGAGAGGAGACAAGTAACGTCATGCGAGTGTGGCAACGACAAAAGGCTGTGGGATCGAACAAAAGAAATAAACGCATGGCTGTCGGATAATCTTTCCCCTGAAGCAGCTCGGAAGACATGTCAAGAGATGTACCCCAAGAAATGTCCCAAAGACAGCTCCGACTCTAAGAGCAGTTCGTCACGGCTTACCAGTTCGAGAAATGGATTAATCAAAACATACTTGAAAGAATGGTCCCAAAGGAAATCGGCAAGAGACGCCCCTGATTCAGAAGGAATGTCGGTACGATCACTCGGGTCAACAGAATCAAGTTCACGACAACGCCCATGCTATCGATCATCTGAACGCACATTGGAGTTAGAGAATGTTCTACCCGTCCAACGCAACATATCTCACACCGATGGCTCGGAATATTCGATCACCCCATCAAGCAACTTGTCCTGTCTGTTGAAGCCATATCCAGACCTGAGTAGGGTACCGTCATCCCTGACGGGGTCTGCGAGGCTGACTCCAAGGGTTTTCAGAAGAAAAACAAACATATGGGACACTACACACTGGTTTGGGAAAGAACTGTCTCATCACGAAGGCAAAATATGCTGACAAAGATAGATCCTCATCAAGAAGACAAGAGGGGACAAGAGCGGAACATGCACATACCCGGGTGGTCAAAGAGTTCAAAAATCCCAAGTGCGAGTGGGAGTGGGCAAGACAGATAGAGCCAGCAAATGAGTCCCAGAACCGAACCAGGACAAGCAGTTCAGATAATGCCTTGCTGTGAGACATGCCGGAGTGTGAAAACGAGGACATTGTTGCTCCTGACCAAAAGACCAAAGAAGCGAACCTGCAAGCCGATGCTCGGAAAAACAAGTGCCACAAAGGAAGACCGACTGTTACTACCAAGCCGAGCCATTAGCAGTCACACTGCAAGAAGGAACCGTGCTAACTACATAATTGGCAAATAAGAGGTTCACGTGCAATGTCTCGCACTTGCAAAGGTGCGCACCCGTGGGCAAGGACATCCTTGCGAAGACAACAGAAAGATCGACCAAAGACAGGCCCATCACTGACTCTACATTATTGATGTTTGAAGAACAGACTGAATCTGAGATCATACCTCGAGACGTATTTCTGCGGCCCGAACAGACTGTCCGCCGACTTGTGCGGCTGATTGACGAATTACGAACACTGTGGAAATCAAGTCCATTTTGTCAAGAAAGGGGGAGATGTAATATTGTGTGAGGCAGTCTAGTGTTTGGGGGGCGGAGCTAAGGAAGGAACAGGAGGAGTCCAGGGGACGAGGAAAAGGCAGTTGGAATAGGGACGAGGTACTGAACAGAATGCAAAAATAAAGCTCCTTTATACGAATATAGTGTCTGTCCTTTATTACAATAGGAAGACACTACAGGCATCTAGCAGAAAAACCTGAGTGCATCTTTTCTACTTTAAGATGGAGTATTACAGTAATTGCCTTGATCTTGCTCAACACTTCTGTCTATCTGTAAAATTATCTGTCCCCCCACCCCCCCACCAGTCAGAACACTATAGAGAAAGGCTTCACCGGTGAAACCGAGGGCGAACTCCATTTTGTGAAAAGGCGCTAGATTAGTGAGTAAAATACACCAAACGAACGGTTCTGTGAGTAACTCTGGTAGCGTGTTATGAGTGCCTTCTATTTTCCTCCATTCTTTGAGTACACAACAAAACCACAATGCAACGCAGCATAAATGTCTCAAATCAAAGCTGCCATGCTTGAGTTCTGATGTGATAATTTCTCTTTGTGAAGAGTTGCTGGGAACGTTTTAGAGGGAGCGACTTTTGTCCACAAAATGCTTTTTATGAAGAGTGCTATGTGAGTGGGGAAGCTATAATATGAAGTAGGCAGCCATTTATATTGGTATATATATATATATATATATATATATATATATATATATATATATATATATTCAAGAACAAAGGCAAAAACGCGGCACTCTTCTTCACACAGTAGATTTATTTTAGGTCTCAAGCAAAAACTCCTACGCGTTTCGAACAAACGTTCTTGGTCACGGCAGTGTTCTACAAAAGTCCCTTTTCTCTTTCCACAATTTATACTTTTCACTTAATCATACAAAGTGATGGATTATGGGCCTTGTAGTTTTTTCATTAAACGTGTGTTTTTTCAAAAGTAAAGTGCATTCAAAAAAGGTTACTGTGTGGGTAACATTTCTGTTTGAGAAACATTTTAACATAAATCTCCTGACTAAAAGTATGTGCAATTATTCACTTGTCCAATTATAGTCCTTTTGGTGCTTTATCAATAAACACTATTCTCATGGACTTTTCAGCATATAACATTTTAGTTATAGTTCGTTAGACGGGCTAAGTGCCCTATGACCCACATTGTAACCCAGTAAATTAAACGTTAAGGCCTGATTAACTATTTACATCACACAGAAAGATTATATCAAAGTCAGTAATTTGAGTCTTTATAGGTGTACATGCATTTCCTCGTCTGCATTCAAACCTCTCGGCTGTTTTGTTTTGAACTTGATTATAAGTTTCGACTCCAATCGTCTCAGTTTTAAGAGTCTGTCACCCCCTCTCTCTTGGGTGGGGATGGATGCTAATCCCAAAAACTTGATGTCTTGCCAAGTTTTGCCAGTGTGTGTTTTCAGATGTTTGGACATGGCATAGGTATTGTCGTTGTTTTGTATTGCCCTGATATGTTCTAAGATTCTTTTCTTCAAGGGGCATTTGGTACTTCCTATGTACTCTTTTCCACATTGGCATCTGAGCATGTAAACCACAAAAGAAGATTCACATGTTATTTTTGTTTTGATTATGAAGTCTTTTCCCGACAGGTCTGAAAGGACCGTTGTATTTTGTCCTATTTTGCATGCTTTGCACGTCTTGCATTTCGTAAAGCCATTATTCCTTTTTTGGAGCCAGTCTTTTTGTTTTGTCTGCGAAAAATGGCTATGTACCAAATGGTCTGAGAGATTTGGCGCTCTCCGATATGTGACTAAAGGGCCAGTTCCAATGTCACTGCCTATGTCTGGATCTTTCATTAAGATATGCCAGTATTTGGCAAGAATTTTTTGAATTTTGTAACTTTCTCTGTTATATGTTGCAATCATTCTTGGTCTTTCCTCATTTTCTTTTGTTTGATTGCTTTTTGTTGGCTGTGCAGTCTTTTCCGAGTCAGTGGATGTTTTGTCCTGGTTTAATGTTTCCAATCTTGTTTTTATTTTGGCTTTGTCTTCCCCTATGGTTATATCTCTGTGTTTGTAACCTCTTTCAAGAAATCGATTTCTTGTATCATTGAAATTTTTCTCCGTTTCTTGTTCAGTTGAACAGTTTCTTCTCATACGGAGGAATTCACCGTAAGGTATACTTTTAACCAGTTTTTGGGGGTGGAAACTCAATCCATGCAGGATGCTGTTTGTTGCAGTCTTTTTTCTGTGGGTGGTTGTCTCAATTTTGTTGTCATGTATGAACACTTTAATATCCAGAAATTCAATTTCTTTTGGACTGATATTATAGGTAAACTTCAATCCAACATCGTTTGTATTGAGGATTTCAAAGAAGGTTTCAAATTCAGATGTACTGCCTTTCCACAGTAAAAACAGGTCATCTATAAACCGCACCCAAAGTGCTACTTTAGCCATATGCTGGTCGTTTTCTTCTCTCCAAGCTAAAGACAAAGCCAAAATAACTGTACATACACCTTTAACAAAATTGAACTTTTTGAACCTTTCTGTAACCTCCCGCCGACCATGAACAATTTTAACTTGATTTCTCCCCTAATTAATTTTTCACTACCTTACCCATTATTGTCACTTGATTTAAAGCTCACGTGAGAAACTGGCTGCTGTTCCACTGCATATTAACATGCCCACCAGAGGGCAGTATTTTTGGCAAGAGAATGGGAACCGGTTAGCTAGAACCCAAGTATGGGGACAAATGTGTTCTGCTTATACACTGTTTTGTTGCTTGATTAATGTGACCAATAGGAAATGCCATGACTCACTAACACCGTATAAATCCCTAAGGGCACAGCACAGTGTTCAGAATAACCTAGCCACAATGAAAGTAAATGGCGACCACAAAGCAGCAATCTGCAGACTAAGCCCACTGGAGGGCGGGATTCGAGCACTATTGGGTTCTCTATGGCTTCCCCTTACAAAATTGCATTTAGGATGAAATTGTTATTTTACGCTAAAATGTTAAAATGGACAAATGTGGACAGCATGCTACACAAAAATGAGGAAAGTTAATGGTAATGCATCCCCAGGTACTTGCTGGCGAAAATGTTTAAAATAACTATACTAGTGCCATGAAGGTAATTCATAGACTACCAGTCCCAGAACACCCAGAATTAATGGGCGGGATCTAGAGACCGAGGGGGTGTAACTTCAATGTTTTGCTTGTTTCATAAAACTGTGAGCCTCACATACCAAACTGACCGTGATCAAGACAGCGGACGCTGTCGAAACGCGTTGGTTGCTTTTTGTTGTTTGAACCCCCCACATGGATTGATGGAAATAAATCTTGAATTTTCACTGATACAAGCGTTTTAGAGCCGTCTTTTCAGCAACTCCACTCCTCCCCGGGACCGGGGAAAACCTGTTGCAAATTATATATATATATATATATATATATTTAAAGGTATAAGTAGTTAAAAAAATCTCTGCCTAAAAACAACACGTAAATAAAAGGCATTGTCATTTACAATGCCAATAGCTCAAACTCTCATAAATGCGAGACCTATTGCATTGCAAATGCTTGTTTATCTGTGCGGAGGGGCGGTGGGGGGTATACTGCCTCTTGGGAAAAGCCCTTTTCCTATGGTGGGTGGTGATCCGTTCTCCTTCCCATCCTGGAAGTGGAGTTATTCCAATTTCTAAACATTTCCAGGGAGCGAAGAGGCTGTTTTGACGTTTGGGAATGCCCTCAAATGTACATGTTTGTGGTCATTTACGAACCTGGAAGGCGACCCACGTCTTGTGATGCCCCCTTCCTACTCCTGCAGCGGACTCATGACTGCAGATTTCTCATCACTCCTGTCAGAAGAAAGACACAGCAATAAATCCAGAGATAAGGAATCCTGGAGGTGCAAAGGAGGTGTTTGATGCTGTAAACATGTGTTTACGCCTGAAAATTCCCTTCTAAAAAGGGTCCCTCGTGGTGAGCACTAGGCCCATGTTCCATCCAGGGGGCACAGGCCTCAGCTGCTTAGACACCCTTTGGGGTGATTAGTGCGCAATACAAACCAATATAACGTAGCATAGCACACGACAACACAGCAGTCAAGTGCACCTTCTTTTGAACATAACCTGCAGAGCACTCATCCAAGTATGAAAGGAGGACTCCAAGAACCGCTGTGAGATTTTACAAGCACTTTCTCCTCAGTTGTAGCCATGGCCTGGGTCATCCATGGCCTGGGTCAGCCACGGCCTGGGTCAGCCACGGCCTGGTCAGACGTGGCCTGGGTCAGACGTGGCCTGGGTCAGACGTGGCCTGGGTCAGCCACGGCCTGGGTCAGACGTGGCCTGGGTCAGACGTGGCCTGGGTCAACCACGGCCTGGGTCAACCACGGCCTGGGTCAGCCACGGGGGTCAGACGTGGCCTGGGTCAGACGTGGCCTGTGTCAGACGTGGCCTGGGTCAGCCACAGCCTGGGTCAGACGTGGCCTGGGTCAGACGTGGCCTGGGTCAGCCACGGCCTGGGTCAGCCACGGCCTGGGTCAGCCGCGGCCTGGGTCAGCCACGGCCTGGGTCAGCCACGGCCTGGGTCAGATGTGGCCTGGGTCAGACGTGGCCTGGGTCAGCCACGGCCTGGGTCAGCCACGGCCTGGGTCAGACGTGGCCTGGGTCAGACGTGGCCTGGGTCAGCCACGGCCTGGGTCAGCCACGGCCTGGGTCAGCCACGGCCTGGGTCAGCCACGGCCTGGGTCAGCCATGGCCTGGGTCAGCCACGGCCTGGGTCAGCCACGGCCTGGGTCATATGTGGCCTGGGTCAGACGTGGCCTGGGTCAGCCACGGCCTAGGTCAGCCACGGCCTGGGTCAGACGTGGCCTGGGTCAGACGTGGCCTGGGTCAGCCACGGCCTGTGTCAGCCACGGCCTGTGTCAGCCACGGCCTGGGTCAGACGTGGCCTGGGTCAGACGTGGCCTGGGTCAGACGTGGCCTGGGTCAGCCGCGGCCTGGGTCAGCCGAGGCCTGGGTCAGCCGAGGCCTGGGTCAGCCGAGGCCTGGGTCAGCCGAGGCCTGGGTCAGACGTGGCATGGGTCAGACGTGGCCTGGGTCAGCCGTGGCCTGGGTCAGCCGAGGCCTGGATCAGACGTGGCCTGGGTCAGCCGAGGCCTGGGTCAGCCGAGGCCTGGGTCAGCCGAGGCCTGGGTCAGCCGAGGCCTGGGTCTGCCGAGGCCTGGGTCTGCCGAGGCCTGGGTCAGACGTGGCCTGGGTCAGACGTGGCCTGGGTCAGACGTGGCCTGGGTCAGACGTGGCCTGGGTCAGACGTGGCCTGGGTCAGACACGGCCTGGGTCAGACACGGCCTGGGTCTCCTAGCTGGGGGAGGCCAGGCCTTGCTGTCTCTGCCGTCCTGGGTGACTAAACCCACTCTGCTAACACAGTCACTGGCACCATTTCCACCCCTGCTCAGGCGAATAAGTCGGATTAAAATGAGGTGAGACATTACAAGAAAATACAGAAACCAAAGTATGTGCCGAGAGCGTGGGAGGGGTGAGCAGCAGGGGTTTAAGGGATGGGCCAGTTTGGAGGGAAGGGAGGACTGTGACCACTTCTCTCCAGCTCAATAAAGTCATTGTGCCCAATCCTGGTCTTTTGTGTGCTAACCTAATGCATTCTGGGTGTTGTAGTCTTCATTTACTTCCATTGAACTAACTAGACTAACACAACTGAAAGCAGTGATTTGCAGCTGAAAAGTTCAGGGCTGAAGAGAGTGCACAAGGACCTGGAGTGAGGCGGTCATCGTCGCAGAATGGAGCGTAGTGACCCTTTCAAGCCCAGTAAGAGGTTGGTAGGGCTCTCACTGGAGGTAGGGGTCTCACTGGACTGGCTGAAAGTCAGTGTTAGGGTCTGTGGGCATTTGGCTGTGCTGTTATTGGCACCTGCCTGTGTATTGTGGTGCGCTTGGTTTTTACACATCTGGTTATTTTGATTTGCAGCAGTTGGCTCCTTCTATGGACTTTGGATCTGAGTGGTGGGCACCTGTGTACGTTTTTGAAGTGCAGTGGTTGGCTACTCTCGTAGTCTTGGACTCCACCGGTGTGTGCGCCCTCCTCTGGGGATGTTGGGGTATCTTCTTGTGCACGTTTGAAGGTCCTGAATCTAACAGTGCCTTGTGAATAGCCCTTCCTTTTAGGTACTTATGCCTGCTTGTGACTTTGGCTCTTTTGTAATTATGGAGCCTTTGGCTAGTCAAGCCCAGCAGCTAGCCACACCTAGTCGCTACTAATAGTTAGTAGCGAAGCCATTCGGCATCCCTGGGAGCTAGCACTCATGTTTAGGTCATGCTGTCTTATAGTTTGCGATACTCTGTAGCAAGTGATATGTTGTAGCTATCAATACCGTACAGCAGTACCTTGTAGCGATAACCTGTAACTAGCTGTGGCTAATAGGGGACAATACCTTGTGCGTCGTGATACTCTCTGGATAGCAGTATCTTGTACACAATACTCCCTAGACAACAATATCTTGTACACGGTACTCTCTAGATGGCAATATTTGCAGTAGACAGCAAGATCCGGTTCCTAGTTGGTTAAACCCACAGGCAGCAGCAATCAGTAGGCATTCATTCTTTGCAACTAGTGATGTCCTGTATGTAGAAATATCTTGTGGCTAGCAAGACTATGTACTTGATGAGACCTACTGGCGAGCAATGCCTTCTAGGTAACAATTTGCAACTTCTACTTCGTAGATAGCAATATCTTGTAGCTGAAATGCTTTATTACAAAGCAGTATTGTGTACCTACCTTGTAACGAGTGAAAACATATAAGTAGTGCTTACTTACATTAGCATAGCCTTGTAGCCAGCAGTACCTTCAAGCTGGTGTTACTTTGTTTCCAGCATTGTTTTGTAGTTAGTGATCACTTCTGGCTACAGATACCTTGTTTCTATCATTGTCTTGTAGCTTGCAATATCTTCTAGAGACACATTGTATCTAGCTCTGTATTGTAGTTAGTGATATCTTCTAGTGATAGCTGGTGGAGTGCTGTGGCTCACTGGTTAGAGGCGGCAGACCCGGAAGCAGATAACTGGCCCGGGACCAGGGTTCAATCCCCGACGCGGCAGGGTCGTGGACCAGGGTCAGCGGAATCGATAATTCTCGCCTCGGTGCCTACTCTAACCAGGGATCACACTCGGCAACTCTGGGCATTAAGCTTGCCTCATTTCTACAACGGCCCCCCACAGACGCCGGGGATGCCTGGTTTCACCTTGGAGATACCCAGAAGGGACCATCTCACAGGGAAAGCCAGGACCGGTCCCCCCGGTCTTCAGCGCCAGGACACCCCGAGATGGGGTAACAGTGCGCTTTACAAGTATCACCATCATAACCAGTGACACCTTGTATCTAGCATTGCCTTGAAGACACCAACCTCTTAATGCTCTGCGGTTCAACTAGTGCTTTCTTGAAGCTTCTGTATCAGCATATATTGATATGTGCCATTTCCAATCTTTGAGACTTTAACAAGTGGTTGACCTACGAGAGTACTTTACGTACCAGGGAAGAGTGCATAGTGTCTTCGTGTAGAGACAACACTCTGCAAGTTCAGAGTTGTCTCTGTTTTAATGGCCATATTTGACAATAACGAGCTTAATACAGAATTTATTAGGTAGGTATTGGTGATGACTAAATCCGGTAAAAAGAACCAACCCTGAGGAATTCCACCTGGTCTGGGCCTGGTTTTACATGATCGGTTCGTTGTGCTCCATTGGGTAAGAAGTCAACAAATGGAGGCTGAACCTTCCACGAGCCCCAGGTCAGGGAGGATCAACATTCCGTAAGAATGCGTTCTCCAGTTGAACCACCCCAGCCCCCACCTTTGACGGACTTTCTCTGGGGATGGCAAATGGCCGATGTGTGCTCCCCCTGCATGGTACAGCACTAGCATTAACATAGACTCCTGAAGAAGGCACTGAGGCACTTTCAGCCGAAGGGTAGCATACTGTAGGTTGGGTTTGTTTGGAAGGGTGTGGGTTATAGCATGGTGGAGTCAGCGGAGTTCGCTGAGTTTTACTCACTCCGATTGTTCCAGCAAAACTCTGCAAACTGCAGCATGCAACTCGCCAATGTTAAGTTGGCAATGCGAGCGAGAATTTAGTCCCCTAGACAGATTTTCGGGTACTAGAATGCCTTCCGGTGAGATTTCTCACCACTGGTGTTCGAGGCAGGTCGCGACTGTTCACGCTGAGAAAGCTGCAGCTCGAGTAGAAAATCTATTTGAGTGGCAGGAAGAAGCAGCGCCCTCTGGTACTCCACATGGTGGCGTTCGCCGATTTTACAACAAAGAAGAAGCTCGTAGCACTAAAAATCAGCAGGAGCAGCGCAACGTGCCAAATTCTGCCCACTCACGAAACATCACGGAATTCCGCAAAATGTAACCCCGCGAGCAGCTGCGAGTCCTGGCTTGTCCCTTGTCCCTGGTGACCTGCGGCACTCTACTTGTGATCCCTGGCCTCAGAGCTGGTTATATCAATGCCAAGAACACAGAAGCAGCTCACACTTAGAGATGCCAGCAGGGCCTCCACTTAGCTTTTTTTTACATTTTTTTTTAGTATAGTAAAAGTGAAATACTGTATTATTATTCACTATTAGTGTAAAAAATATCAAGCACAAAGAGCTGGAATAGGACCCCCCTAGCAAAAAAATGCTTTTAAAATATATGTTGTGGGCATGCTCATAGGTGAGAGTGTGTTTATGTGAGAATGTGTGTGTGTGAGTGTGCTTAATAGTCAAATTTCATGTGGTGGTGTCACTTCCGCTACCCCAGGCTCTTTGGGTAATTGACGTTCATGCTAAAGTCCTACTTTTAATGTGAAACCCCAGACGCAGAAGACTGCTCAGGACACAGGTGGTAACTGTGGTACTCGGAGGAGTCCGGGACGCTCGCCAGAGAAAACGTTTGCATCTGTCCGCACCCGCCCTGTTCCCATGCCGGCCGGGCGTGGCTGCTGGGGGTGGGGGGGGGGGTGCGCTCTCGAGTCTAGGGGAAGAGTCCGGACTGTGGGATGCGCCCCTGCAGGGATCCAGTGAGGGGGGGTAGGCACGGGGGCAGGCGCCTGCTTCTAAGCGCTCAGATTTGTGCACAAGGCGGCCGAAAACATGACCCTTGAGGGGGCACTGACATCACAACATCTAGGCTTGATTATCAACACTGGCTGCACCAGAGTTTGGAAGTTTTCAAGTTCACTACACGCCCAGATTCCTCACTGCATTCGTGTACATGTTGTATTGAAATTATCATGGAGTCCTGTGGGGTCCCTAGAAATTCAGGACTACAAGTCCCAGAATGCAGCAAGACACCAGTACTGAGATATTCATACATGGAATCAGGAACCTTGCGGTCTCTGAAATCAGCAACTGATGGTGAACAGCTCATGGGAGGGGTTAAATCCATCTGGCCACCCACACCAGGTGTGCTTGTTGCATTCTGGTACCTGTAGTCATAATGGGTAACAATGTCTTTTTATCATCCACTTTTTACCCCAAGGAGTGCTAATGGGAGCCCCTTAGCAATGAGATGTTCCTATAAGCACTGAAAAGGCCATCTCTGACAGCTCACACACTTGGCTGATTTATCCTAAAAAAAGGCAGAGTCTGGAATTACATTTTATTTTACTTTTCACTAGTCTGCCTAGTGCATTAGGGCATATTAGCCTTTCACTGCTTTCCACTCAACAGCATATTGCATTGTGGGTCTTGCAGTTTTACCATAATACTTTCCTTATGGTTTCAAAGCCGCAGAATACAAAATTATGTTGGTTAAATGCCCTGGTTGAGGTAAGATCCAGGGTCCCTGGAATTATGCAGCAGGGGAGGACCAATTTATACCGGAGGGTTTACTAAATTATGCAGTAAGAAAAGGCAGATTATGGGGCGTAATGTGGCAAATATTGTATAGCATTACTTCTTTATTTAGCCATTTTAACACAAGTTAACACTGTCTTGGCAAATGTTTCACCTCATTAGTACCAGTTTAATACCCAAATACAAAATAAGCAACAGAAAGGGGACCAGTCAACTTTTGCTAAGGGCCTTCCACTGCGCTGCAACAAGCATTGCTGTGCTTTTAGTAACTTTTGATCCATTTGAGCTAGACACTATTTTATGTTAAAATCAGACGTTATGCAGCAGATGATGGGTTATGTGGCAAATGCAACGAAGCCATAATTATGTGAGACCACAGCAGCCGCAAAATCACATAATTCCAGTGGCCCTGGTATATCCTATAAGTCAACATGTATTTCCTCCCTTTTGTTATAAACTCTCAGACCTATAATGAAACTTGTTCTTTTTTTTTTTTTACTGGTGTCTCTCTGCTGCAATATTTTTTTTTTTAACAGTGGGTACAGCAACATACCCGGCTTCTCTTTTCCATCAACATGTTTTGGCCCTTGGATATTGCCCCTTTGGGGACAGGAACTTCCTCAGGAATCAGGCATCTCACATCAAATATTGTGGATACATCTCTGTTCAATGGGCATGCTATCCTTTTTGTCTTCATAAGCAGTGGACACACCTTAATTCAGCAGTGGAAACACCCCTTCTTCATAGACAGGTACACCTTGAGCAGAAATAGCACACGCCCTCCTTCAAAGTAACATCAACCCTTCCAGGACACAAACAAACCAGGCAGCAGCAGTGCAAGTTTAGCTTCCTCATAGAATTGGCACAGAGAGGCAGTAGCAAAGCAAGCTTCCTCTCTCACAGAAGAGAGCAAGTACAATCCCCCATTCCCAGAATAACAGAAGCAGCAGGGCAGACTCGTGCAGGTGTCATGGGTCAAAGGTCATGTACGGTTACGGCAGGATTGATATGCAGAGACAGATCTCTGCAGCGGGTGCTTAACTCACTGAGGGGGATGTGAAAGGCGGATGAGTGATTGAATATGCGAGTTCAATAGATCTGCACCGAGTGATCAACTGCTGGAATGGAATGCACACATTTGTTAAATTAAAGCCTAGTACGCAAACAACGTGCACCTGTGACATGACGTCAAGGGGTAGCCCTAAGCACAGGCTTTAGATGTCAAGTGGGATCATGTGAGGTGAACAACCCTCAACCAATCACAGCTTCACAGGAAACACTACAAAAAGTAGAATGCACGGATAAAACCAGAACTACAGGTCCCAGAATGCAACGTGCTAATGATGCTACTTGTGTCTGTTGGCAGCTATGCCCAGTGCACCGGCCTGCCCAATTTAAGGGGGACAATGGATGCCACACTTGTGAGTCAAGCCCCTCTTTGGATTTCCTTTCAATTGAGCCTGTCGCCAACACCCGACTGAGTCCAGGGCGGTGGACTGGTCCCACAGCATGACAGTCACTCACACTGGGGCTTGTATGCCCATGCTATAATTAACAAGCATTTGCAATGCAATGGTCTCGGCATCATTAAAGGTAGAGCTATTGGCATTGCTCATGACATTTTTTTTCTTTAAATCAAAAATAAATGGGCATTGTCATTAACATTGCCAATACACAGCACTCTGCACTCAACAGCACACAATGCTCTGCACTCACTGCTCTGCACACTCACTCTGCACACTCACTACTCTGCACACTCACCACTCTGCACACTCACCACTCTGCACACTCACCACTCTGCACACTCACCACTCTGCACACTCACCACTCTGCCCTCACCACTCTGCCCTCACCACTCTGCCCTCACCACTCTGCCCTCACCACTCTGCCCTCACCACTCTGCCCTCACCACTTTGCACTCACCACCACTCTGCCCTCACCACTCTGCCCTCACCACTCTGCACTCACCACCACTCTGCACACTCACCACTCTGCACTCACCACTCTGCCCTCACCACTCTGCCCTCACCACTCTGCCCTCACCACTCTGCCCTCACCACTCTGCCCTCACCACTCTGCCCTCACCACTTTGCACTCACCACCACTCTGCCCTCACCACCACTCTGCCCTCACCACCACTCTGCCCTCACCACCACTCTGCCCTCACCACTCTGCCCTCACCACTCTGCCCTCACCACTCTGCCCTCACCACTCTGCCCTCACCACTCTGCCCTCACCACTCTGCCCTCACCACTCTGCACTCACCACTCACCACTCTGCACTCACCACTCTGCACTCACCACTCACTACTCACCACTCACCACTCACCACTCTGCACCACTCACCACTCTGCACCACTCACCACTCTGCACTCTGCACTCACCACTCTGCACTCACCACTCTGCACTCACCACTCTGCACTCACCACTCTGCACTCACCACTCTGCACTCACCACTCTGCACTCACCACTCTGCACCACTCACCACTCTGCACCACTCACCACTCTGCACCACTCACCACTCTGCACCACTCACCACTCTGCACCACTCACCACTCTGCACCACTCACCACTCTGCACCACTCACCACTCTGCACCACTCACCACTCTGCACCACTCACCACTCTGCACTCACCACTCTGCACTCACCACTCTGCACTCACCACTTTGCACTCACCACTCACCACTCTGCACTCACCACTCTGCACTCACCACTCTGCACTCACCACTCACCACTCTGCACTCACCACTCTGCACTCACCACTCTGCACTCACCACTCTGCACTCACCACTCTGCACTCACCACTCTGCACTCACCACTCTGCACTCACCACTCTGCACTCACCACTCACCACTCTGCACTCACCACTCTGCACTCACCACTCTGCACTCACCACTCTGCACTAGGTAGAGATAATACTAGCACCCTAGCCCGCTCACTGCCTTTTGTATCTGAAACCTGCAGGGACTTTTGTACAGGCTGCATGCAAAGCTTGACATACATACATCTTGGAGCACCTTGGAAGTGTTGCAGCAGAAAGAGCAGTCGTTTTAATTTAAGTAGACTTAGGTCATTTAATATTTTGAAAATGGTTGTACGTCCTGAAGTAGAAGCAAAGATGCTTTTCATTTGCATCAGTTAATGTAGTAGATTCTGCCTGTGCAATGTACCAGCGTGTTTGTGATTGGGTTATTTGCTGTTGTGGGTCTCCAATCACGCTCCTACATAGTTTCTGAAAAAGCTTTCTTAGTATCGCGGCAGCAGCAAGCACTGAACGGAGCACTCTCACTCACAGGACAGCACGGGCACCCCGCACCCCCTCTCAAGAGCAGGCACCGCGCGCCGGGGGAGACATGGAACATCAGCTGCTGTGCTGCGAGGTGGAAACCATCCGAAGGGCTTACCTGGATCAGCACCTCCTGAACGACAGGGTGCTGCACACCATGCTGAAGGCGGAGGAGAACTGCCCGCCGTCCGCTTCCTACCTTAAGTGCGTGCAGCGTGAAGTGCAACCCTACATGCGGAAGATCGTGGCCACCTGGATGCTGGAGGTTTGTGAAGAGCAGAAATGTGAAGAGGAGGTGTTCCCATTAGCCATGAATTACTTGGACAGATTTTTGTCGGTGGAACCGCTGAAGAAAAACAGATTGCAGCTGCTGGGGGCTACCTGCATGTTCGTGGCCTCAAAAATGAAAGAAACCATTCCTCTAACGGCGGAAAAACTTTGCATTTATACTGATAACTCCATCGGACCCGACGAATTAGTGCAAATGGAGCTGTTGACGCTGAACAAACTCAAGTGGGACTTGGCCTCTGTCACCCCTCACGATTTCATTGAACATTTCCTTTCCAAAATGCCCCTCGGCGAGGACACGAGGCAGATTATCCGCAAGCACGCTCAGACTTTTGTGGCACTCTGCGCGACAGACATCAAGTTCATTTCCAACCCTCCCTCCATGATCGCGGCAGGCAGCGTGGCAGCAGCCGTCCAAGGTCTTCACCTCGGCAACACCAACAGCTTCCTCTCCTACCAGTGCCTCACGCATTTCCTGTCCCAGGTCATCAAGTGCGACCCGGATTGTTTACGGGCCTGCCAAGAGCAAATTGAATCGCTGCTAGAATCCAGTCTGCGTCAGGCACAGCAACACAACGTGTCAGAGCGCAAAAATGCTGATGAAGAGGAAGGCCTGTCCTGCACTCCCACCGATGTGCGAGACGTGAACATTTGAAGGGACTTGTGGAAGTCATTTGCTGGCCTACACAGTAGTGGAGCATGGGCGTAGGAGAGGCGCCGACTGATAAGCCCATATGCCTCGTCCTGCTCACTCAGCGAAAACCCTTTTTTCACCTGGGCAGTTGCATCAGTTAATGTAGTAGATTCTGCCTGTGCAATGTACCAGCGTGTTTGTGATTGGGTTATTTGCTGTTGTGGGTCTCCAATCACGCTCCTACATAGTTTCTGAAAAAGCTTTCTTAGTATCGCGGCCGCCCCGGAAGTCAGGCACGGTCGCCTGTGACGGGGGCGGGGCCACGTTCAGACCGGAAGAGGAGGCAGGCGGAGTCGTTGCGTCTCGCGGCCCGGGGCTCCTGTGAGCGGTGTAAAGCCCTGGGGACGCGCCAGCAGGAGGTTGGGCGCCGCGTGCTGAGGTAAGGTAAGTTCCAAAAGGCTGGAGCGCGATTGGTGCACTTGTGTGTGTGTATGCTCGTGTGTGTGTGTGTATGTATGTGTGCGACGGTGGCGGCGGGGGAGGGGGAGCCTCGGTGCACTTGTGTGTGTGCGCGCGTGTGTGTATGAGTCAGGGGTGGTGTCTCTGTATGTATGTATGTGCGTGCGTGCATGGGCGCTTGTGTGTGTGTGTATGCGCATGCGTGTGTGGTGCTTGCGCTTCCCAGGAGACAGCGCCTGGCCACAGCGCGCGTTCCAGTTACAAATCGCCTGGAAGGATGCGCGTGGCCGGGACTGTCTCCTGGGAATGATAGTCGCTGACAAAAGATCTCGGCGGAGACGCGCTTCCGCGCGTTGACGCCGAGACCTAAAAAAGCGGAACAACAATTCCCAGCATGCTTAGAGTTGCCGCATCACCTGTATTTGGGTACTCTCTCCAAAGACTTCAGGTTTTCCACGTACTTCAGGGACCTGATCCTTACTAACGGAGTTTACTTTCTCCCAAGGGATTTTGACACAACACGCTGCGAATTTGGCACATATTGATTACTATTGACAAATTTAAATATACTCTTGGATGGCTTAAATATACACTGGATACAAGGTCTCTTGATTTTAATTCGCGTCAGGAGATCTTGAGCTTGAATACATTCAATAGCCTAAGTCCTGAGGAAGTCGTAGGGGTGTTACCCATAAATGACGAAACGTGTTGGCTAAAGGGAGTGGAAGAAATAAAAACACCAAAGAAGAAACAAAGTCTATATCATTACTTTCATGTTTCTCAACTGTACTATACTTTGACTTGACTTGGAAATGCGTGTGCTTCAAACATTGTAAATTGTTATGTTCAATCTTGGATCAATGGTTGGGGAAGCAGGGTGTATCTACCCCTTTTGAACGCACCGCCAAGATGCTATTAGTGTGGATCAGACTAATATTGATTGTTGTGATTTCTATATTGGCACCTTTTACCCCTTGCACCCAACTCAGTCAATGATGCTAAGTGTTGCTGGATGAAAACTCTGGCCTGGCTGAAAGCCACCTCTTGGCCTGGGCAGGTTGACAGCTACGTCAGTTCCAGGGGCAGAGGGTAGAAAGTCCACTTGAGCACACTTGTTGGCCATGGTGATTGGAATGTGTGACGCTGTCTCCTCTACAAATGGCTGACTCATGTTTGTCTTGGCAGTCTAGGGAGCTGTGCAGTGTGTCATGCAGCGGTCCCCACCCTTCCATCTGGCCTGGCCTGCACAGGCGGGGGCTGAGCCAGGCTCGGCCTGCTCTGTGATGGTGTGGTCCAGCCCGGGACCAGGGTTCAATTACCCGCCTCGGCGGGTCTTGGGCTCAAAATTCCACGGACCTGATAATTCTCGCCTCGGTGCCTATTCCAATCATGGAGTCCCACTCTGCAACTCTGGGCAATAGCTTGCTAAATCTCCACAACGGCCCCCACAACGCTAAGGATGCCTGGCCTTCACCCTGGGGGTGCCCAGGAGTGGACGCCTCACAGGGAAAGCCAGGACCGTTTCCACAGCGGTATTCGTACAGGCGCTTTGAGACCCTTGCGGGCGAGTAGTGCTCTATACAAGTATTCATTTACCAGTATCAATTTACAGGCGGACAGCACTGGTGACATAGCAGCTGTGTGATCCCATGTCACCTTTGGTTCGACCTCACCTTTCAACCACCATTGCATTGTGGGAGTTGTAGGCCCACTTTAGGATGGAAGAGAAGCAGAACCAAAGCGCGCAGTTTCTTGAGCTAATTCACGAACAGTCAAGATTTTGCTTTCACATTATATATTTGTATTTTTGTACATCTGATTACTATTTCAGGACTGCAAGTACCAGGATGCAAAGAAAAATCATATACCAGAAGCGCTTCTCCACCATGGCACAACAAACGTGGGGGCTCTGGTAACTGAGGTGCCAAAGACTGTTCGGTAAAAAGCCAGGACTTGCTGACAAAGTCATGGATGACGCTGAAACACCCCCTTCCCGCATTTGGAAGGGGAATATGAAACTCCAACCTACCAGGTGAGTTTCTTGCAGATCAGGTCCATTCCTGCCCCTCCCCTCCCCCAACATTCTATATTCCATAATGTCACCATAATAACTCCGTGTCCCCAAGGATGCCCCGCCCAATGCTCACTTCTCAGGGATCGATTAACAGCGTGATGCTTTCTGGGGGATGTAGTCTTAGTCTGATGCCACTGACCTAATTAGATTGAAACATCTGAAAACAATGATTGGCAAAGGTAGGTCTCAGGACAGGAGCACTGCCTCCTTGATGACGTGGCGTCATCTGGTGACCTTAATATCACACGCCATCACTCAAGTACAATAGACAGCAGTTCAGGCGCGCGCAGGGCACCTCTCGGGAAGCCCCAGCCACATCCGGTGCACCACTGAGGTGATGCGCGAACAGGAAACGGATGCTCTGATTGCATAATCTAAACCTGTCACTTTGAGCACCGAGGGCTGGTGCGCGAGGCAAACCAGCTCTGAACTGGTGTGTAACCAGCAGGTTTCAGGTTACAATCCAGTAAGAAAGCTCAGTGGGTTCATGTATCCAGAGAGGTCAACATTCCTGGGTCCAAACAGGAGTACTTCATCCAGTCCAGGTTTTTGCTTTGTTTCCTAGGACTTGTAGTTTGGTATAGTTTGGAAAATCAGTGCCACAAGTCACAGAATCACAGAATGCCAAAACAAAACCTGGACTGGACCAGCTGCTCCTGGAAGCACTTGGGAAACTGGAGACAGAGAAGGGTGTGTGTATGGCGTCCTGCATGGGTCTAACCCCCAGTGCAATGGCTGAGTGGGTTAATGCAGCTGTTGTAGGAGTCCTTGTGTAACCTGAAGATCATCTGTTTGATCCCAATAAGATATCTCAGTGGGTTTATATACCTGCTGCACACATCGATCTGCGCCATAGGCTCAGGCTTCAAAAATAAAGTTCACTGGGTCACTGCACCTGCTTCAGAGATGTATATGTAGCCTACAGCTTGCACTTTCTAATCTCACTGACATAGCTCAGTGAATGCACCTTCTGGAAATGTTTTTATGTCCCTGCAGGGTGCACGTTCAAATGACAGTGGAACCCTCTCTGTCTGTGATTTTTCTCGAAATTAAAGGAGTGTTTTTCAGAGTAGCAATGGCCATTTCTACAGTTTCGATGGCAGCCCAGAGCGAACTTGTGGTGTGAACGAAGTGAATGATAAATCGGAATATTTCACTGTTGTGTCACAAATACTGAAGAGCTTTTAGGTGATATCATTTCTCCATGCTTTGAGGAATCTTTTACCGTCAGAGCACTCCCCTGAGTGGTCCAAGAACACACATGAGGTTGATGGCTGCTTGGAGAGTGGGTGGTGGAAGGGACAGCCAAGGGCAGGGAGTGTAAGAAGGCCAGGTAGGGCTGAGGAGACCTCCAATCCTGGGGGGCGACACACATCTCGGCAGGATGCTCTCAGGGGCGTAGCTTCAGGGGGGTGTTTGGGGTGTTACACCCTCTAATAAATATATTTTCTGGCAAATAGTTGGGTACAAGTGCTTTCAGTAGGGCATGGTGAGGTATGCCGGATTTCACCAGGAATTATTACATAAACACAGACAAAACATGCACGCGCACACACACTCCCCCCTCTACTTTAAAAGTCTTCAAGAATGTTGGTTATTTAAAAAAATATATGTTCTCTCTCACTTAGTACCCCTACCAACCCGCATTCCATTCCCTTTCCACTGCCCCTTTAACCCCTCTAAGCGCCCGCTAGTCGTATAATGTACTTAAACATTATATGTCAGCCTGTTAGTTGGATAGTCTGAAGCGCCCCACCCCCATCTCACTGACCAGGCCACACCCCTGGATGTCCTGTACATTTAATGGGAGAGGACAGAGGTCCAGCATGTTCATACATTTACTGAGACTAGACTGATACTTCCCCCCAAAGTTTCTTAGCATGGAATGCCATACATTTAATGAGACAGAACCCAAACCTTCTCAATGTACTTACTTTCTACAGGATTAACAACACAGCTACAGGATCCAGCATTTCTTAGCATGAAATACAATATATTTAATAGGAGAAGACAGCCCTTTTAGCAGACTTTCTTGATGATTGACAACAAAGCTCCAGGCTTTCTCTGTGGTCATTATATAGAGCATATGTCATGGCTGCTGTATCCAGCATGCCTCGCTTCTGCACCGCAGTCTCTCTTGAGACGCTTCCTAGATCAGTGATAATGTGGGGCTGTACACTGTCCAGCCCTGTGTGTCCTTATCCCGTCTTTGTGGTCAATACATAGAGCATGTTGTGGGGCTCTGCATAGTTCAGCCCCGAGTGTCCTGCCTCTGTGGTCATTAGAGCATGTGTCATGGCTGCTGTATCCAGCATGCCTCGCTTCTGCACCGCCGTCTCCCTGGAGGCACGCCATAGATCTGTGATAATGTGGGGCTGTACACAGTCCAGCCCTGCGTGCCCTTATCCAGTCTTTGTGGTCAATATATAGGGCATGTGTCATGGCTGCTGTCTCAGGGTGCCTCTCTGCTGCACCGCCGTCTCCCTGGAGGCGCTCCCTAGATCCGTGATAATGTGGGGCTGCACACAGTCCAGCCCTGCGTGTCCTTATCCAGTCTTTGTGTTCAATATATAGAGCATGTGTCATGGCTGCTGTCTCAGGGTGCATCTCTGCTGTTCTACTGTCACCCTGGGAGGAGTCTGCAGCATACCTCACAGTTGGTTCCTGTGAAGTGCAGGCCCTGCCCCTTTCACTCCTTTTCCTGACATTTCACTATGAACTGAGGATCAGAGCAGCACGCCTGTCACTCACGCACAACCAAACCCCTTCCCATACATGCACTGAGGTGCTCTTCCTACAAGTGTCTCCTCAGAGTAACCTTCTACTCGTCCTAGGATGCACTTCTGTGCCTTCTCAGGGAACTATATAAAACTGCACATCGGCAGTATATGAAGGACATTGCTGAGGCAAAAAAAAGTCTATCTAGGCAACAGGATTACTCTAGCAACCAACTCACAAAGAGAACTCTTTAACATTGTTAAGGTGTTCACTACTCCACCAGGAACGCAGCAGGCGCCCCCCGATACTAAGGACTGGGTGGAATCTGTAGCCTCCTACTTTCATGAGAAAGTTAATGAAATTCATAAACGGTTCCCTCAGCCAACGTCAAATGATGAAACCACCACCCCTTACGTCAATAGGCAAAACATCCCCAATATCCACTCTGCCATGCTAAAACAGTTCTCACCCTTGTCAGAAAAAGAGGTGAACCAAATTTTGTTGAAAATGAAATCTGGAGCACCGGGAGATCCCGCCTCTCCGCAAGTTATATCTAAAATCTCCCCAGTTCTGATCCCCATCTTAACTAACATTTTCAATCAATCACTACAGCACTGTGCTGTCCCTGATCACTGGAAGGAAGCAGTAATCAGGCCTATTCTAAAGAAACATACGGCTGACCCGGATCAACTTGTAAACTACCGACCCATTTCCCTTTTACCACTCTTTGGGAAAGTTATGGAGGCTCTAATTAACAAACAGCTCATCGCCCACCTGGAGTCCAACAAACTCCTCGATCCATCTCAATCCGGCTTCAGGGCGTTCCACAGCACTGAAACGGCCCTGCTGGAGGTCCTGGACAACATAAGATTGTCCTTGGACTCAAAAAAGTCAGCCATACTGATCCTGCTAGACCTGTCTGCGGCCTTCGACACCATCTCGCATCGCGTTCTGTTAGAGCGTCTTGCTGAGGTTGGTGTCGAAGGAGCTGCACTCCAATGGCTATCAAGCTACCTTTGCAACAGACGGTCCAGGGTCCAATTAGGCTCCCACACTTCCATTTTCTACGAAAATGATAAAGGTGTCCCACAGGGATCCATTCTGAGCCCAACCCTTTTTAACGTTTATGTTTCCCCCTTAGCAAAGATCATCAGAGAACATGGTTTTGGAACCGTATCCTATGCTGACGATACCCAAATCCTCGTCACTATCAACCAAAACCCTGATGACATAAAAAGTAGGTTCAAAAACTGTATGATCAGTATACAAGAATGGATGACCAGAAACTACCTTATGATGAACGCTGGAAAGACTGAGGTCATGCTTTTCGGCAAAGCCGACCAAATTTGGTCATCAGACTGGTGGCCAGACTCCCTCGGTCCCTGCCCAGCCCCCAAGCCCTTTGTCAGGAATCTTGGAGTAATACTGGACGACAAGTTGACCATGTCTGAACACATCAGGAAAACAGTGGGAAATAGCTATGGCCAGATGCGAAGTCTGAGGAAGATCTTTAAATGGATCCCACTCTCAGCATGCATGCCCCTAGTCCAGGGACTCATTGTTAACAGAATGGACTATGGAAATGCCCTTTTTTCAGCCATCAACCTAACACTACTGAATCGACTGCAGGTCCTCCAAAACACTGCTGCTAGGCTAGCACTAGATCTACCTCCTCGCACCCCCTCAGCAGCCTGCCTCAAGACTCTGCACTGGCTCCCCATACAAACACGCATAAAGTTCAAACTCTGCTGCCTAGTCCATAAGGCTGTTAATGGCCATGGACCTGTCTATCTCGAACAGAAGCTCAAGGCCCACGTCCCAAGCAGGACGTTACGTTCCTCCAATAAAGCCCTTCTCTTCGTTCCCAGAGTTCGAACAGTTATAAACGGAGATAGAGCTTTCAGTAAAACTGCCCCAGAAGCATGGAACTCCCTCCCCCTTCAGTTGAGGTTAGAGCCCGATCACATGAAATTCCGAAAACAACTAAAAACCTGGCTCTTCTAGTCAGCTGAGCCCTCCTACTTCCTGGATCAGTTTGTCATAAGGATCCTTGCCACCTGCCAGCGTTCTGAGACCTTCGGGTGATTTATGCGCGATACAAATGAAATAAAATGGAAATGGAAATATGAAGTGCTGTACAATACTGCTGCCCTACAGTACACGTCATGCGACAGCCCCTGCACTTCTCAGTAGCGCAAGCTAAGCATGTTATGCGCAGTGGGGGCACTGCGCCATAGGACTTGCTATACGTTTAATGGGCAGCAATGAGCCATAGAGTTCAGTAAGACAGTGCCAACTGTTCTGTGCCGGGCATGCTATACATTCAATGGGACAGTACCGTCCCTGCTCAGCAGGGCGTGCTATACATTCAATAGGACAGAGCCGTCTCTTCTCAGCATGGTATGCCATACATTTATTGGGACAGTGCCGCCACTTCTCAGGAGGGTTTGCTATACATTTAATGAGACAGTGCCGCATCTTCTCAGCAGGGCATGCTATACATTCAATGAGACCGCACCGTCTCTACTCAGCAGGGCGTGCTATACATTTAATGGGACAGTACTGTCTCATCTCAGCAGGGCGTGCTATACATTCAATGGGACAGTACCGTCTCATCTTAGCAGGGTGTGCTATACATTCAATAGGACAGAGCCGTCTCTTCTCAGCATGGTATGCTATACATTTATTGGGACAGTGCCGCCACTTCTCAGCAGGGTTTGCTATACATTTAATGAGACAGTGCCGCATCTTCTCAGCTTGGTGTGCTATACATTTAATGGGACAGGGCCGCCTCTTCTCAGAAGGGTGTGCTATACATTTATAGGGACAGTGCCGCCACTTCTCAGTAGGCTTTGCTATACATTTATTGGGACAGTGTCGCCTTTTCTGAGCATGGCATGTTATACATGTAATGGGACAGAGTATACTATACATTTAATGGGAGAGTGCTGCTTTATCTAAGCATGGTATGCTATACATTTAATGGGACAGTGCTGCCTTTTCTCAGCATGGTATGCTATACATTTAATGGGACAGTGCTGCCTTTTCTCAGCATGGTATGCTATACATTTATTGGGACAGTGCCGCCACTTCTCAGCAGGGTTTGCTATACATTTAATGAGACAGTGCAGCATCTTCTCAGCAGGGCATGCTATACATTCAATGAGACAGTACCATCTCTTCTCAGCAGGGCATGCTATACATTTAATGGGACAGTACCGTCTCTTCTCAGCATGGTATGCTATACATTTATTGGGACAGTGCCACCACTTCTTAGCAGGGTTTGCTATGCATTTAATGAGACAGTGCCGCATCTTCTCAGCATGGTATGCTATACATTTATTGGGACAGTGCGGCCACTTCTCAGCGGGTTTTGCTATACATTTATTGGGACAGTGCCGCCTTTTCTCAGCATGGTATGCTAGACATTTAATGGGACAGTGCGGCCTCTTCTCAGAAGGGTGTGCTATACATTTATTGGGACAGTGCCGCCACTTCTCAGTGGGCTTTGCTATACATTTATTGGGACAGTGTCGCCTTTTCTCAGCATGGCATGTTATACATGTAACGGGACAGAGTATGCTATACATTTAATGGGACAGTGCTGCCTTTTCTAAGCATGGTATGCTATACATTTAATGGGACAGTGTGCCTCTTCTCAGCAGGCACTGCGTTATACGTTTAATAGGACAGTGACACCTTGTCTCAGCATAGATTGGTATACATTTAATGGGGCAGGGCCGCCTCTTCTCAGCATGGTATGAGGTACTTTTAATGGGACAGTGTGCCTCTTCTCGGCAGGCAGTGCGCTATACGTTTAATAGGACAGTGACACCTTGCCTCAGCATAGATTGGTATACATTTAATGGGACAGTGTGCCTCTTCTCAGCAGGCAGTGCGCTCTACGTTTAATAGGACAGTGACACCTTGTCTCAGCATAGATTGGTATACATTTAATGGGACAGTGTGCCTCTTCTCAGCAGGCAGTGCGCTATACGTTTAATAGGACAGTGCCACCTTGTCTCAGCATAGATTGGTATACATTTAATGGGACAGTGTGCCTCTTCTCAGCAGGCAGTGCGCTATACGTTTAATAGGACAGTGCCACCTTGTCTCAGCATAGATTGGTATACATTTAATGGGACAGTGTGCCTCTTCTCGGCAGGCAGTGCGCTATACGTTTAATAGGACAGTGACACCTTGCCTCAGCATAGATTGGTATACATTTAATGGGACAGTGTGCCTCTTCTCAGCAGGCAGTGCGCTCTACGTTTAATAGGACAGTGACACCTTGTCTCAGCATAGATTGGTATACATTTAATGGGACAGTGTGCCTCTTCTCAGCAGGCAGTGCGCTATACGTTTAATAGGACAGTGCCACCTTGTCTCAGCATAGATTGGTATACATTTAATGGGGCAGGGCTGCCTCTTCTCAGCATGGTATGCTGTACTTTTAATGGGACAGTGTGCCTCTTCTCAGCAGGCAGTGCGCTATACGTTTAATAGGACAGTGCCACCTTGTCTCAGCATAGATTGGTATACATTTAATGGGGCAGGGCTGCCTCTTCTCAGCATGGTATGCTGTACTTTTAATGGGACAGTGTGCCTCTTCTCAGCAGGCAGTGCGCTATACGTTTAATAGGACAGTGCCACCTTGTCTCAGCATAGATTGGTATACATTTAATGGGGCAGGGCCGCCTCTTCTCATCAGGGTATGCTGTACTTTTAATAGGACAGTGTGCCTCTTCTTAGCAGGCAGTGCGTTATAAGTTTAATAGGACAGTGACACCTTGTCTCAGCATAGATTGGTATACATTTAATGGGGCAGGGCCGCCTCTTCTCAGCAGGGTGTGCCATACTTTCATCGGGTCAGTGGTAGCACTAATACTTCCAATGGGACAGTGCGGATTCTTCACATTCATGCACCTACCTACCCTTAGGACACGCTCATGCCGGCATACACCGCCCGCGGTGCGAGAGGCAGGAGCCGGGGGACTCGCCCCCAAACTCTGGGCGTCGCCTCTAGGAGCTCCGGCGCCACACCCAGCGGCCTGCCAGGGCGGCGGCAGCAGCCTGGCGCTGTCAGATCTGCACTTCCGCTCAGATCCGTTACTCGGGGCCTGAGGCCAAACAAACTGTCCCTGCACTCAGCACCAAGTTCACTTTTCACCCCTCCCGGCCCAGCCCTGCGCCCCCCTCCCCTCAGCACAGGCGCACCCCGGAACTTTCGCGGCGCGCCCCTTCTTCATTGTGGGACACTGGGGGCGCGAGGGGTGGGGCAGTAACCTGTCCCAAAGAGACCTTCGCTTACCTCTCATAGCTCTCGCGCTCCTTGGGGGTAGAAGTGCCGTCTCTGGGCGGCCCCCTCTGCAACTCCTCAGCTGCTGCGAGTCTCAGCTCTGCTGCAGCGCTCTCTTTCTGTTGAAGGCGCTGTCTCTGCTGCAGGTATCCGTCTCAGCTACAGGTTCCTGCTGCGGGGTCTCCCGCCTGTGCTGCAGGTCCCGCCTGTGCTGCAGATGTCTCCTGTGCTGCGGGGTCCCGCCTGTGCTGCAGATGTCTCCTGTGCTGCAGGGTCCCGTCTGTGCTGCAAATGTCTCCTGTGCTGCGGTGTCCCGCCTGTGCTGCAGATGTCTCCTGTGCTGCACTCCTCTTCCCCGCTCCGGGTGCTGTAGGTTCCGCCTGTGCTGCAGATGTCTCCTGTGCTGCGGGGTCCCGCCTGTGCTGCAGATGTCTCCTGTGCTGCAGGGTCCCGCCTGTGCTGCAGATGTCTCCTGTGCTGCACTCCTCTTCCCCGCTCCGGGTGCTGTAGGTTCCGCTTGTGCTGCAGATGTCTCCTGTGCTGCAGATGTCTCCTGTGCTGCGCTACAGACGTCTCCTGTGCTGCGCTACAGATGTCTCCTGTGCTGCGCTGCAGATAACTCCTGTGCTGCACTCCTCGTCCCCGCTCCGGGTCTCTGGCGCGGCTCTGCTCTCGGCTCCGGACGGCGCTCCTCTGCTCCTCGGCAGGCTGGGCGAGGACTCCTCCGGTGCCCCCACCCCCAGAAGGAGGAAGTGAGAAGCGAGGAGGAAGTCTGCAGAGAAGCGCTCCGGCTGGCCCCGGCGGCAGCAGCAGCGGGAGAGTGTGACCCGAGTAAGGAGGAAGTGCCGGAGCTGCTGCCTGTGTCTGGGGAGGGGCAGAGATGAGTCCTGCCCGAGGAGGGGGCAGAGATCAGTCGTGACTGGAGAGGGGGGTGGGGGGGGCAGAGATTAGTCGTGACTGGGGGAAGGAGGCGGAGATTAGTCGTGACTGGGGGAGGAGGCAGAGATTAGTCGTGACAGGGGAGGGCCAGAGATCAGTCGTGACTGGGGAGGGGAGGGGGCAGAGATCAGTCGTGACTGGGGAGGGGGCAGAGATAAGTCGTGACTCTGAAGGGGAGGGGCAGAGATCTGTCGTGACTTCGGGGTTGGGGGGCAGAGATCAGTCCTGCCTGGGCCTGGGGAGGGGGCAGAGATCAGTCGTGACTGGGGAAGGACGCATAGATTAGTCGTGACTAGGGAGGGGGAGGGGGCAGATATCAGTCCTGCCTGGGCCTGGAGAGGGGGCATAGATTAGTCGTGACTGGGGAGGGGGAGGGGGCAGAGATCAGTCGTGACTGGGAAGGGGAGGGGGCAGAGATCAGTCGTGACTGGGCCTGGGGAGGGGGCAGGGACCAGTCCTGCCCGAGCCTGCATAGCTGCCAAGGTTTCAGATTGCTATGTTTGACATTTTCATAATTTCAGTGTTATCACGAGTGACATGACATTTCAATGACTATGAGTGACACTTTCTCACGAGCAAAATAAAGCAAAGAAGACGATTGAAACATATACATATTTGAAGTTAAACCCAACTGAGGTACAAGAAACTCTAAAAAGATCTTAAAACTGCTGCAACACACCAGGAATGGAAGGACACTAACCAACATGACACAGAGCCCCGCCCCCAAACAGGCCACTTGTTTCTGTAGGAAGGCTCAGCTTCCATGCTCGCAACAATCCCAGAGTGCACATTCGTGGTATCAAAAATCTTAACTGAAAGTACCGAGAAATACTGGCCCTTCCTCGAGGGGGTTCTGGACAAGTTCGGCTTTGGCCCGACATTTCAAAAGTGGGTCCAACTGTTATACACGGAACCCAGAGCTCAGGTGAGAGTGAACGGGACCATATCTCGGGAGTTCCCGGTCCGGAGGGGAACTAGACAGGGCTGTCCACTGTCCCCCCTCCTCTTTGCACTCACGATAGAGGTACCGGCGGGCAGGATACGTAAAAACGAGGCCATTAAAGGATTTCGGAGGGGAGAAGAGGACCCGCGGAGGAGAAGATATCGCTATACGCGGATGATGTCCTGTTATACATTACACAGCCGGAAAGCACAATCCCGGAAATGTTCTCGGAATTGGAACGATATGGAGGGTATGCGAAATACCAGATAAACTGGCACAAGTCGGTCCTCTACGATCCCAGGGGGCTTGGACACTGGACGGCTCTACCGGGGAAATTATTGACGGCAATAGAAGGGTTTAAGTTCCTCGGAGTCTATGTGACTCTGGACAAAAAACAGTCTTACGAGCAAAATATATAACGAATAATACTGAACTTTATAGAGGACGCAGCCCGATGGAGGCAACTCCCCCTTACCATACTAGGGCGAGCAGCCATGTTCAAAATGATCACACTACCTAGATTCCTATACGCACTACAAAATGAGTATTACCCGTTGCCACGAATGGTGTTCGAGAGGATAAATGCGGAACTTAAGACCTTCCTTTGGCTGGGCAAACAACCGAGGGTGGCGCTGAGCACCCTTCAGCGCCATCAGTATAGCAGAGGGATATCACTCCCGAACCTAGAGGCGTACTACTGGGCGGAACATATAGCTCCAATTAACGACTGGCTACATGTTCAGGTGGACCACCCGACACATGCCCTCAAGCAACACCGTATGACAGCCCGGCCTCTGACGTATTATCTATATGGGGGTTAAGGGAGTAAGAAGCTTCTTCCGGCCACTGGGCTTACCCTAGCGATATGGAACAAAGAGACTGTGCGCACCGGATGGGAAAAAAAACCTACACGTCAGAAACCGATTTGGCACTGCACGTGGCTGACAGAATTGAATAAATAAAAGGCCTTTCAGAGATGGGTTGATACAGGGATCTCGACATTAGGAGACATAATAGCTAAGGGAGAACTGAAACCATTCACGGATCTGAGGTCGAAATTTGGACTGCACCATACGCAGTTTCTTAAATGTGCGCAATTGCGGAATGTTGGTGAGCAGAAAAGGTCCACCTGGATACGCTCCCGGAGTACGCACCCTTAGAGGGCAGATTACTGCAAGAGCAGATACAGGAAAAAGCAATATCACTCACATATAGAACATTAATGAACAATATGGCTGACGACTTGGGCAAACTTAGGAGGAAGTGGGAAAGGGAGGTAGGAGAAATGGATGATGTAGACTGGGACACGGCATTAATGCATCCTAGGGAGGTAGCTATTAAGTCCAGGCTACGACTCATCCAATATAATGTACTTCATAGAACCTATTATGACAGGGTAGGACTCCATAAAATGGGGAGGACCGAAGATACAAGATGCCTCAGATGTGCTGCCACCGGAGGGAACTTTTATCATACCCTTTGGTCATGTCCCACGATCCAGGGTTATTGGCAGGGAGTATTCAGTGAGCTGGGTGATGTGGACACTGTCCCAGAAATAAGTGCGGCAGCCCTCACGAGAGTGGCCTGGACACTGTCCCAGCACAAGTGCAGCAGCCCTCACGAGAGTGGCCTGGACACTGTCCAATTACAAGTGCAGCAGCCCTCACGAGAGTGGCCTGGACACTGTCCCAGCACAAGTGCAGCAGCCCTCACGAGAGTGGCCTGGACACTGTCCAATTACAAGTGCAGCAGCCCTCACGAGAGTGGCCTGGACACTGTTCCACTACAAGTACAGCAGCCCTCATGAGAGTGGCCTGGAGACTGTCCCACTACAAGTGCAGCAGCCCTCACAAGAGTGTCCTGGACACTGTCCCACTACAAGTGCAGCAGCCCTCACAAGAGTGTCCTGGACACTGTCCCAGAACAAGTGCAGCAGCCCTCACGAGAGTGGCCTGTACACTGTCCCAGTACAAGTACAGCAGCCCTCACGAGAGTGGCCTGTACACTGTCCCAGTACAAGTACAGCAGCCCTCACAAGAGTGTCCTGGACACTGTCCCAGTACAAGTACAGCAGCCCTCACAAGAGTGTCCCGGACACTGTCCCACTACAAGTACAGCAGCCCTCACAAGAGTGGCCTTAACACTGTCCCACTACAAGTGCAGCAGCCCTCACAAGAGTGTCCGGGACACTGTCCCAGTACAAGTGCTGCAGCCCTCACAAGAGTGGCCTTAACACTGTCCCACTACAAGTACAGCAGCCCTCACAAGAGTGTCCCGGACACTGTCCCACTACAAGTACAGCAGCCCTCACAAGAGTGTCCTGGACACTGTCCCAGTACAAGTACAGCAGCCTTCACAAGAGTGTCCCGGACACTGTCCCACTACAAGTACAGCAGCCCTCACAAGAGTGTCCTGGACACTGTCCCAGTACAAGTACAGCAGCCCTCACAAGAGTGTCCCGGACACTGTCCCACTACAAGTGCAGCAGCCCTCACAAGAGTGGCCTTAACACTGTCCCACTACAAGTGCAGCAGCCCTCACAAGAGTGGCCTGGACACTGTCTCACTACAAGTACAGCAGCCCTCACAAGAGTGGCCTGGACACTGTCCCACTACAAGTACAGCAGACCTCTCAAGAGTGGCCTGGACACTGTCCCACTACAAGTACAGCAGCCCTCACAAGAGTGGCCTTAACACTGTCCCACTACAAGTGCAGCAGCCCTCACAAGAGTGGCCTGGACACTGTCTCACTACAAGTACAGCAGCCCTCACAAGAGTGGCCTGGACACTGTCCCACTACAAGTACAGCAGCCCTCACAAGAGTGTCCTGGACACTGTCCCAGTACAAGTACAGCAGCCCTCACAAGAGTGTCCCGGACACTGTCCCACTACAAGTACAGCAGCCCTCACAAGAGTGTCCTGGACACTGTCCCAGTACAAGTACAGCAGCCCTCACAAGAGTGTCCCGGACACTGTCCCACTACAAGTGCAGCAGCCCTGACGAGCGTGTCCTGCACACTGTCCCAGTACAAGTGCAGCAGCCCTCACGAGAGTGGCCTAGACACTGTCCCATGAACAAATAGAGCAGCTCTCACGTGACTGTCCTGGACACAGTCCCAGTACAAATACAGCAGCCCTCACAAGAGTCACCTGGACACTGTCCCACTACAAGTACAGCAGCCCTCACCTGAATGTCCTGGACACTGTCGCACTTCGAGTACACAAGTCCTGTTGAGTGTGTCCTGGACACTGTCCTAGTAAAAGTGCAGCAGACCTCACAAGAGTGTCCCGGACACTGTCCCACTACAAGTGCAGCAGCCCTCATGAGAGTGGCCTGGACACTGGGGGCGTGGCCAACAGCATGGCCGGTTAAGAAGTGCAATTGTAGAGCTCCTGTGAGGCTGTCTGGTAATCCGACATTTAGAATCCGGCCTGGACCTCCAAACCGGTACTACATTGAGGCGGAAGTTGCCTGGAGCTGACGAGTACCGAAAACGGAAAGAAAATCGGATTAGGGGAAGCAGTACAGGCTCCGGAGTCATCTGCTCGTCTTCATGCTGCACCAACATGGCGGCGGCTGGAGCCAAGTGAGCGCCTCCCCCCACCTGTCCCCCCCCCTGTCTGCTGAGGCCGAGGAGGGCGCTGCGGTCGACTACAGGGGCCCCCCGAGAGAGCCCGGACATCGGCCCCCTCTCCCCCCCCCCCCGTCCGGTGCATCTGGAGAGGGCTGTGGGGGAATCTCCTTCACCAACATGGCGCCCGTGGCAGCGAAGGTGAGCTGTTGGCCCTGAGTGCCGCGATTCGGGATCCCGCCCGACCTACTCAGTGCTCGGGGCGGCGGCGGCGGAGCGGAGGAAGAGCTGCTGGGGGCGGGAGACGCGCTGCGGATGCAGACCACAGCGCGTCCGAGAGCAGGATCCTGAACACCACCCGTGCTACGGCGGAGGAGGCGGACGCCCGGGAAATCAGGGCACCTGGAGAGAGGAGGTGGCGCCTTCAGTGGAACCCGGCGGGGGGCGCTTGGCAGCGAACTGCCGCCTGGAGGTCTAAAGTGAGGTACATCCTGGACTGCCTGGGTTGTCGTGCGGGAGGCGGGGGCTGAGACTGTGCCGGTACGCGTGCCACACCCCGGAGAGTCACTCGGGGAAGCCGGCGGCCGTGGCTTCCAGTGCCTGCAAAACAGAGGCCCTGGGGCAGGCGTGGTGACTCACCCAGCACCAACCTGGGGGCTTGAACAAGATTGTGTGCTCTGGGAGGCAGCGAGATTGTGGAAGGGCCGTTGCTCCAAGCAGGTGGTTACATCCAAGGCTCAGATTTTGGGACAGCCGCAGGCGAAAAGGAGCACAGACAGCCACACATGACGACATATCAGGCTGAGGTGCACACGGTTACGGCCGAACATACTGGCATACGACGTCCACATCATTGCAAGGGGGCGACAAAAGTGTAGGAAAGCCCGAGAGGGTCATCCCCAGGAGGCAAGGCTCGGAGGGCGCCCGCAACACTTACTGAAAGGGGCCAGCAGGGACCAGCATCTGAGGCATTGCAGCGGACACCATTGTGAGAGTGAGTGGCTCGGACGGGGCCACAGCTGGTGTGGAGATAGGCGGGATGCCCGGGGCCATGCAAAGGGAATTGAGGACCAGCGAGAGGGCCGCACTGTGAGACATCCAACCCGGGGAGCGGTGGAGGAACAAGGCTGACAAGACCGCAGGCAGTAAGGGATCACCTGGGGGTAACACACGACATCTGGCGGCAGGAGGGGACCGGCCTGCGGAGTGCCCGGACGCTGACGACCCGCGGAACTATGGGGAAAAAAGAGGCTCTGCAGAAAGGCCCCAAACAAAGCCCGATGGACAACTTTGCAGCACTGCGCCAGGGGGCGGAAGGTCCACCCGCGCCCTCGGCCACCCGCTCAGACACGGAGCTACTGATGGCGGCAATCCAGGCCTCCCGCACAGACATTCAGGAGTCCAGGGCGGCACTGGAGTTTAAAATCGTTGAGGTAGGCTCGGAAGTGACACTCCTACGACAAGACTTCCGCAATCTATCGGACAGGGTCACCGCTGCTGAGGCTCGAGTGGGGGAAGCCGAGGATTCGATCACAACTCTTCGCAGAGACATGGCGGAACTGCAGGCCACGAATCGCCAGCACACCTGGAAGGTGGACGACGCCGAAAACAGGGCTCGGCGCAACAATCTGCGCTTTGTAGGCTTCAGGGAAGGAATTGAGAAGAACGACATGGTATCCTTCCTTCATGCGTGGATACGAGAAACATTCCCAAAGGCGCAATTCTCACCGTGCTTTATAATTGAGAGGGCACACAGAGCACTCCTCGCGAAACCGCCTGAGGGAGCACGACCACGTCCGGTCATTGCACGTTTTTTGAACTTTGCAGACAGGGATTTGATACTGAGGGAGGCGAGGAAGATGGGGGAGATCCGTCTGGAAAACGCGCATGTTATGATCTTCCCGGACTATAGTCAAGAGGTGCAAAAGCAGCGGAGATCCTTCGACTCAGTGAAAGCTAAACTCAGAGACTTAAAAATCTCGTACATGTTACTGTTCACTGCGAAGCTTAAGGTGATCTTCAATGAGTGGTCTCTCTTTTTTGTGCACCCGGAAGATGCTTGGCAGTGGCTGGAGGAACGTCCGATCCTCAACAGTAGGGAGAGTGCACTACGTGAAGTGCTGGACAGGTCACGGAGAAATGCGACACACTGGGAACATCCGAAATCGCAAAGACTGAAATCCAGGAGATCAAAACTGCAAACCCCAGCGACGCCATACAGAAGCTGTGGTACAGGACAGGCCAGGAAAGGACGCTCCGCATCTCCAAGAGGGGCAGCGGCATCCGGGTCGCGAGGCGCGGCATTGCGCACCTCTGCAAGGTCGGAAGGAGAGGAAGCGGAGACACTGGATAGCCAATCGTCCGGCGGAGAGGGCGAGGAGGAGGGTGGACAGTCAGACCATCCGCTGGTGAAAGAGATTCGGGACATGGAACATGAACTATCAGGACAGTACAGTGCCCCCGAATCTGAACTTCCGGACTCCAAATCCTGACGGAAAAGAGACTGCAGCGCAATCTGCGTTTTATGTATGGAGCCATGGGGAGGCAGGTGAAATGTCACCCGTCTGGAGGACTGGGAGGTCTCGAGTGGCAGCCTGCCAATCAGGAAGCACGCAAGTTGGCACACCCTCTTTAGTGGGTTTTGTTTGACACGTAGATAGGATTGTTGGGTGTTTCTTAGGGTGGGTTGGCGGGTGGGCGACAGACCTACTCCTTCGGAAAGCTATGTCCTGTGTAAGGACAAGTCTGGAAGGGGAGGGAGGTGGGGTGGGGGAGGGGGATGCTCAAGTTGGTGGGGATCCAGGGGGGAAGGCATTGCAGTTTTTTGCACTACTACTTTGTTGGGGCAGGGTACGGGGAGGGACTCAGGTGGGAACACTGAAAGCTCAGGTAGATGATCACCTCGGCAATTTATGCTATTACACCACTGCCCACCGTAAGTGTTGGGCCACACAAGGTCACTACGCTCTCCCATGGCCGGTACTGTAGAAGCACCGCATGTGGCCGGAAGGAGGTTGACTATAATGACGTGGAATGTCAATGGGTTGGGATCGAAAATCAAAAGAGGGCTGGTAAACGCCTACATTAAGAAGACTGACCCAGACATAATTTTTCTGCAAGAGATGCATCTTAGGGGTACTCAGTGTGCCTTTGTGGCTAGGGGCAAATACAGGGTGTTGGTCCATGCGGGTTACACTTCGGACTCTAGGGGAGTGGCAGTCTTGATTAAAAAAAACCAACCTTTCGCCATCACACACACGTGGCTTGATCCACAGGGTACCTATGCGGGAGGGATGTATGACGTTACCACGCATACTATTACCACGCATACCATTACAACGCGGTATTTACAACGCTTATCGTTACAACGCATGGCGCTTTGAGGTGCTGGATAGTGGTAAGTATAATTTTATATTCCAACTCCAGTCCCCGTGGACACTAGGTGTTGGATATAAAATTAAACTTATTCCCTATCCTAGAGCGCCCCCCAGCGCAATGCGTTGTAATGGTATGCGTGGTAATGCTTGCGTTGTAAGTGTAGTGCGTGGTAAAAAATGCGTGGTAAACCTGGTATACCATGCGGGAGTCCAGGGCAAATGGAATAGGAACACGTACACCTTAATCTCTGTATACGCACCACCTAAGCTGCAGTCACGCACAAATGCCTCCATCGCGAACATTCTCTTAGACACGGCGGACACAATACAGGTGGTGGGAGGAGACTTTAATGATGTCATGGACAGATCAGGCACCTCAGTTGACGGCGGGAACAGAACGGCACTGTGTGACCTGATGTCCTCCCTGGGGCTAACTGTCACGGTCCAACGGCTCCTCCGGATCGAAAGATGCTATATGGGTTCCACCTCCAGCTTTCTCCGTGCTCTGGGAATGAATACCACCGAGCACGATAGTAAGCAGGCGAGGGATAAAAGGTCCGGGACTGGAAACGAGGGTAGACGAGGTTTCTGTAAAGACACAAAGAACACACAGTAAGAAGAGAACCCTATTCTACCTGTTCCTCACTAGATCTCTCTCTGCTGACCTCTTTCCTACCTGATGCTTCTCAGGACCTCTCCCTTCTATATACGAGATACTTTCTCTCAACACCCGGATACTTTTCTGGAAAATACAAGAACACACAAACAGGGTTACATTCACTTCCCTCCCGCAACACTGACTATGTATCTTGGCGTGGTGTTCCCATACATACCCGATGTTTTCCAGTCCCTTACATTAAAAGGTTCTACTTTGGCGTAAATGTTATCGATAACAAAGCCACAAAGTTCAATAGGAAACAAGGATTTTAAAAGTGTGACTGTTCTGGTTTGATACTAAGTACCTTCTTCACCAGCTAATACGGATTGAATTTCTTGAACCACACCCCATCAGTTTTGCGGCTCTTACCAGTCACTGGATATGAAGAAGGAAATAAATGTCCTTCCGAACATACCATGGCACACCGACCATGAGAGGGGGCAATCCTGCGTCTCTCACGTCGGACGAACACGATCGGTTTCCAAAAACAGATCAACCCGCTTGTGTCACTCGAGAGGGTGCAAATCCAGCGTCTCTCACGAGAACCCAAAAATCCCACCACCAGTGAACAAACAATATTCAAAAAGGGCCGCACTCGAGAGGGGGAAATCCGGCGTCTCTCCGAATGCCAAAAGAAACGCGTTCCAACAAAGTTCCCGAAAAATCACGAGAGGGTGCAATCCTGCGTCTCTCGGTTCGGGTAGATTCGATTTCCAAGGATAAGTAACCCCGCAGCCGCGGGTTACGGAAAGCACACTTTAGAGCTCTAGTAATCCAGAAGACAGTCCCAGAAGCTTCCAATCTCTGATCTCCGAAAAGACAAAATTACGTGCACCGCACTCCTGTTCTCACGGAGTTTTATGATCTCATTCCGAATCGATGCTCGCTGAGCTTTCTGGGAGTTGTAGTTTGACTGTCACTGGGTAGGCACAGGTCGGATCCTGACAGTATGCCCCCCTCCACCGTGCCTCCTAGCGCCCGGCTTCCCTGGGTGTCTGCGATAGAATTCTCGAACGGCCCTAGGAGCATGAACCGCTGTACACGGTTCCCAGGAATCATCTTCAGGCTGGTATCCTTTCCACGAAATGAGAAACCACAGGGTACCCTGGCGGAATCTCGAGTCCAGAATCCTCCGGACCTCGTACTCCAACTGGTCATCCCTCAGAATAGGAGGAGCCGCTGACATTTTTGCCCTCCCTGCTGGCTTCAACAAGCTACAATGGAATACTGGATGTATCCTCAAGTGCACCGGTAGTTTCAGTTTGTATGCCACTGGATTGATCTTCCGAAGTATGGTATAGGGCCCGATAAAACGAGGATGAAACACGCTGTGATAGCGGAATCGGATATTCTTAGTTGAGAGCCATACTCTGTCACCGGCCTTGTACTCTGGCCCATCCTGTCGATGTTTGTCCGCCCACGCCTTGTAAGTTGTTTTCGATTGATTCAAGGTCTTTCGAATGACTTTGTGGATTTTTGTCAATTCCTCCACATGTGCTGCCACAGAGGGATGATTCTGCACTTCACCCGGTATTACTATGGGCAAGGTCTTTGCATGAAACCCGTTGTTAGCCCTGAATGGTGTTTCCTTGATGGAGCTATGCCAGGAGTTATTATAGGACAGTTCCGCCAGCCACAACATAGAGACCCATGATTTTTCCGCCTCTTTTGCATAACACCTCAGATATTTCTTGAGCGTTTGATTCATCCTCTCAGTTTGTCCATCCGATTGAGGATGGAAGCTGGTGGACAAGGCATCCTCAACGTGTAGGGCTTTGCACCACATGTGCCAAAATCGGGCGATGAACTGGGGTCCCCTGTCAGATACGATGACTCGAGGAATACCATGCAGACGCACCACTTGGGTCAACAGCAGATGTGCAGTTTGTTTGGCCGTTGGAAGATTGTGGCACGGTATGAAATGCACCATTTTTGTAAGGCTATCCACTACCACTAATATGGCGCTGCAGTTTTGATCTTTTGGCAGCCCCACTATGAAGTCTACACTGATGGTATGCCAGGGATGGGAAGGTGTTGGAAGTGGCATGAGTTTCCCTTTCAACCTACACTGCTCCCCCTTGGCCCTTGCACACACCTCACACTGTCCTACCCAGTTCTCCACATCTTTACCCATCCCCTCCCACCAAAAATGGCGTTGTACCAGGAGAAGAGTCTTCTTAATCCCTGAATGTCCTGCCACTACTGCATTGTGACACCAATTAAAGGCTTGTAACCTGAGGGAATGCGTGGTTAGATATAACTTTCCATTATATAAGGGCACCCCATGTGTCAAGGCTCGGTTGGGATTCTGATTCGCCCAAGTGGACCACTGTATTGGATTTTTCTGCTTCACCACTTGAGACACAAACTGCTCTACTGCATTCGCACACAACACTTTCTCAGAGGGTATGATGGCCTGTGCTTTTTGTATCGATGTTTCCTTTTCTGTCTGTCTTGACAGTGAGTCAGCCTTCTTATTGCCTGCCCCGGGACGGAACGTGACCACAAAGTCAAAACCCGCAAAAAACAACATCCATCTCATCTGCCTCTGTGATAAATGGCGAGCTGTTTTCATGTAGACCAAATTCCGGTGATCCGAATACACCGTGATGGAATGTCTCGCACCCCACAAATAATGCCTCCACTCCATGAAGGCCTTCTTTATGGCGAACAATTCCTTCTCCGCCACGGTATAATTGGCTTCAGCGGAGGATAGCTTTTTTGATAAAAAAGCCACCGGGTGCAATTGTCCAGTGTTCTTGTCCCTTTGCGAGAGGATAGCTCCGACCGCGGCATCCGAGGCATCCGCCTCTACCACAAACGGAACATCCATTTGGGGATGTTTCAATATGGGAGCCGTACTGAACGCAGTCTTCAACTTGTTGAAGGCCACGTCCGCCTCGGTCGTCCATTCAAATGAAGTCCCCTTTCTTAGCAATCGAGTTATCGGAGCAGCCACTGCTGAGAATTGTGCTATGAATCTTCGGTAATAGTTTGAAAAACCTAAGAAACATTGCACCTCCTTCACACTCTTGGGAGTTGGCCACTGCTGAACTGCCTCCACCTTGCGATCTGCCATGCTCAAACCCAAGGGGCTCAATATGACTCCCAAAAACTCCACCTCCTCTACTCCGAACTCGCACTTGCTAAGTTTGCAGTACAAGCTGTTGTCCAGTAGCCTCTTCAGAACCAAAATGACGTGACTAGCATGTTGAGGAATAGACCTAGAATACACCAAGATGTCGTCGATGTATACGATGACAAACTGGTCTATATAATCCTTCAACACGTCATTTAAAAAGTACTGGAACGCCGCAGGGGCATTGCAAAGACCGAACGGCATTACTAGGTACTCGAATAACCCGTATCGAGTCTTGAAGGCCGTTTTCCACTCATCCCCACTGCGGATCCTCACCAGATGGTACGCACCCCGGAGGTCCAACCGAGTGTAAATGTTGGCCTCCCTTACTTGGTCCAACAGTACAGGGATGAGTGGCAACGGATAACGATTCTTAACTGTCTGCCTATTCAACAGGCGATAATCAATACAGGTACGCAACTCCCCGTTGGCTTTGGCTATGAAAAACAGAGGTGAGGCCGCCGGGGACCGCGAGGGACGAATAAACCCCATGGCACAAAACTCTCTCAAATACTCCTGCAGGTGTTTAGTTTCAGGCTCTGAAAGGGCGTATACTCTACATGAGGGTATTGCTGCGCCGTCCATCAGATCAATACGACAGTCGTATTCACGGTGAGGTGGTAGTGACGCAGCCTTGATTTCACTGAACACCTCACTATACTCTTCGTACTCCGATGGGAGGTTAACATCTTTTTCAACAGCTGTCGCTACTTGGTACCCCTGTGCTAGAGCAAGTAGATGATGGACCTTTTCCTTCATGCAGGTTGTTTGGCATTCTGCCGACTGAAAGCTGATGGTTTTCCGTCTCCAATCCATAGTAGGATTGTGCAGACCTAACCACGGCATGCCCAGGATAACCTCATATTGAGGTGCTTCGATGATATTCAGCACTATAGTTTCTACATGTTCCATAGGGTCTCCCGGGAGATGCAGCTCCACTTCCTCAGTGTGTTCTATTATAGGGCCGGACTTCAACGGAGTGCCATCTACTGCCAGCACTCTTTCTGGTTTAGGCATCGCCACCCTCACCAACCCCAAACGTGCTACCAACCCTTCATCTATGAAGTTTCCCGTGGCTCCAGAGTCCACCATACTATGTACTGGATGTAACTTTCCTCGCACTTGCAACAACATAGACAGTACGATGTGTGCTTCCGTTGTCGTGGCAGAACCCCCCGCAAGCGACGGCAACCGCCACCCTTGTTCCTCGGGATTTTCCTCCAGCAACATGGATGCACTCTCTGAGTCCCCCCTGGCAGCTGGAACAGCCTGAGTCCTTCCCATCGAATACGGACGGCCTTTCTTGGGCTTTACCGTACAATCTTTTACATAATGGCCCTTTTTTCCGCAATACATGCAGAGACCCAAGGTACGGCGGCTTTCCCTTTCTGCCCTCGATAAAGGAGCCCTAACAGCCCCCAGTTCCATAGGCTCGACTCCACCCCCCTTCTCCGGGGGTATCCCACCTTCAACTTTCTTCTGACCCCCAAGAGGTTGATACCCTCGTCTCCGTTCACCCGCACGATCTGCTCGACGATGGTCAAGTCTCAGTGTCAGATTGATAAGATCGGTACAAGTAACAGGCTGAGGATCGATCTGCGCCAGAACATCCTTCAATTCGTATGAAAGACCATGATAATATAAGGCCATTCTCTTCTCCTCTGGCCAGGCTGTTTCTGCAATCAGACGGTTGAAGGCGGTCATGTATGTAATTAAGTCATTACGACCTTGTTTCAAATCTAGAATGTCAGTGTCTGCACTTAAGGTTGTGGCTCTCCTATCGAATATCCTTTCAAATTCTCTCCGAAATGCACCCCAATCAGTTAGGAGAGGATCGTCATTCTTCACTAGAGGCCCTGCCCAATTTGCTGCATCCCCTGTTAGATACGAAATAGCAAAAGCTACTCTAGACATATTAGTGGGGAAAGACGCAGGGTGACAGGAGAAATGTAACGTTATTTGCGTCAAAAAATTTTGTACAGATGTAGGACTACCAGAATATTGTTCCGGACTGGCCAACGGAATAGGCTGAGGGACTGTAACCTGAACCTGCTGCACCCCTGCAGAAGCATTAAAGGGATTCCTGCCCTGTCTCTCTACCTGTTCCTTCAGAGCAGCAGCTTCTGCTCATGAAGTAACTAATTCTTGTTGAACGAGCAACAAGGCGGCCATTACATCTTCCAAGGTAGCCATCACTACTCGATCAAGAGGAGACTATTTCGTGGGCACGTAATTCTGTCACGGTCCAACGGCTCCTCCGGATCGAAAGATGCTATATGGGTTCCACCTCCAGCTTTCTCCGTGCTCTGGGAATGAATACCACCGAGCACGATAGTAAGCAGGCGAGGGATAAAAGGTCCGGGACTGGAAACGAGGGTAGACGAGGTTTCTGTAAAGACACAAAGAACACACAGTAAGAAGAGAACTCTATGCTACCTGTTCCTCACTAGATCTCTCTCTGCTGACCTCTTTCCTACCTGATGCTTCTCAGGACCTCTCCCTTCTATATACGATATACTTTCTCTCAACACCCGGATACTTTTCTGGAAAATACAAGAACACACACACAGGGTTACATTCACTTCCCTCCCGCAACACTGACTATGTATCTTGGCGTGGTGTTCCCATACATACCCGATGTTTTCCAGTCCCTTACATTAAAAGGTTCTACTTTGGCGTAAATGTTATCGATAACAAAGCCACAAAGTTCAATAGGAAACAAGGATTTTAAAAGTGTGACTGTTCTGGTTTGATACTAAGTACCTTCTTCACCAGCTAATACGGATTGAATTTCTTGAACCACACCCCATCAGTTTTGCGGCTCTTACCAGTCACTGGATATGAAGAAGGAAATAAATGTCCTTCCGAACATACCATGGCACACCGACCATGAGAGGGGGCAATCCTGCGTCTCTCACGTCGGACGAACACGATCGGTTTCCAAAAACAGATCAACCCGCTTGTGTCACTCGAGAGGGTGCAAATCCAGCGTCTCTCACGAGAACCCAAAAATCCCACCACCAGTGAACAAACAATATTCAAAAAGGGCCGCACTCGAGAGGGGGAAATCCGGCGTCTCTCCGAATGCCAAAAGAAACGCGTTCCAACAAAGTTCCCGAAAAATCACGAGAGGGTGCAATCCTGCGTCTCTCGGTTCGGGTAGATTCGATTTCCAAGGATAAGTAACCCCGCAGCCGCGGGTTACGGAAAGCACACTTTAGAGCTCTAGTAATCCAGAAGACAGTCCCAGAAGCTTCCAATCTCTGATCTCCGAAAAGACAAAATTACGTGCACCGCACTCCTGTTCTCACTGAGTTTTATGATCTCATTCCGAATCGATGCTCGCTGAGCTTTCTGGGAGTTGTAGTTTGACTGTCACTGGGTAGGCACAGGTCGGATCCTGACACTAACTGACGCATGGCGGTGGCTCCACCCGGCATAGCGCGCCTACTCCTACTACTCAGGGGCACATCGAACATTCTCCCGTCTTGACTATGTCTTCATGCACAGACAGGAGCTAGTAGTAGGGGATGTAGCAGACTACAGAGCTAGGGGCGTCTCTGACCACTCGCCTTTGTATGTTAGAGTGGGGAGTGGCAGGGGTGCTGGCGACTGGCGACTTGGGATCTCCAGAATACAAAACTGCTAAAAGACGTGAGGACAGACATAAAGATATACTTCGAAGACAATGTAGGCTCGGTTGACTCAAACATCACCCTGTGGGAAGCCCTGAAACCAGTCATGCGCGATAAGATTAGACTTCGACTAGAGGAAGATAGACGGAGACTACAGGCGGAGGTAGCAGCCTTGGAGCAGTCTATTCTAAAATGGGAAGGCGAGTACCTGGCCCATAAGTCCAAGAACTCCCTGCGGCGGTTGCTTGTCATTCAGAAGCAGTATCGGGAACTGGTGACCAACGAGGCCAAGACCCAAGCACTAGCGACCCTACACAGACTATATGATGTGGGGGATAAGTCGGGGAAACTACTGGCATGGCTCAGCAAGAAGGAGAGGGCAGAGAGATGGATAGATGACATAGTCATGGTGGGAGGTACTACAGTCAATACCGACGTAGAAATAGCGGAGGCTTTCGCTGCCCACTATGATGCCTTTTACAAAGCGCGCAACCTGGCGACTTTCGAGGAGGCCCTTCAATACCTAGATGACACCACCCTGCCGGTCCTTTCACCGGAAGACGCGGAAACATTAGAAGCTGACATAACGTCAGAAGACGTCACAACAGCTATTGCCAGACTCCGACCGGGTAAAACACCAGGCCCGAATGGATTCCCGGCGGAATTCTTTAAGCGCACATCAGATCTGCTAACCCCCCACCTTCGGGGCCTCCTAATGGACGCCCTTGAGTGGGGAGAACTCCCCCTGACCTCACTATGCCACAATTATACCACTATACAAGGAGGGTAAGCCACGAATTGAATGTGCCTCCTACCGGCCGATTTCTCTGCTCAACACGGAAGTGAAAGTACTGGCAACTATCCTAGCGGTTCGTTTGAGGGCGGTAATACCGGGACTGGTACATATGGACCAGTCAGGTTTCCTACCTGACAGGGCAACGAAGCTAAATCTACGCAGAACTCACAACTGGCTACAGGAGGTCAAGGAGAGGGAAGACCCACACTGGTTCCTCTCCCTCGACGCTGAGAAAGCGTTTGATGCGGTACACTGGCCCTTCCTGTTCGCAGTGCTTCAGAGACTTGGGTTCGGCCCAAAGTTTATGGCGTGGATCAGACTACTCTATACCGGTCCTAGGGCCAGGGTGAAGGTCAATGGAACGCTCTCCCGAATATTCCCTATCCAGAGAGGTACTAGACAGGGATGCCCCCTGTCCCCACTTCTCTTTACCCTTGTTATAGAAGCCCTAGCAGACAAGATCAGGCTTAATGCGAATATTCACGGCTTCACGGACGGGACGGCAGCGCTCCCCCCCGAAAAGATTTCGCTTTACGCGGATGATGTACTGCTCTACATAACAGAGCCCGAGACGACCGTGCAGGTGCTCTTTCGAGAATTGGAGCACTATGGTGAGATGGCGGGCCACAGGATAAATTGGCACAAATCGGTACTATACGACCCGAAGGGTAATAATCAGTGGGGGAATCTACCGGGGGAGCTGTCGACGACGACTGACGGGTTCCAGTACCTGGGGGTTTATATTACAACGAACATCCCTCTCTCGTTCCAAAAAAACGTAGAACGTATCATCATGAACGCAGTGGCGGATATGGACCGTTGGAGACGCCTCCCTTTAACACTCCTGGGAAGAGCGGCCATGTATAAGATGATTATACTACCGAAATTTTTATACGCCTTCCAAAACGAGTACTATCCACTGCCAATTGCGGTCTTCGCCAGGATCCATGCAGACATGCGATCTTTCCTATGGCTCGGGAAACAGGCGAGGGTGGCCCTGGCCACACTACAAAGACACCAATATAGCGGGGGAATCTCGCTTCCCAACTTGGAAGCCTATTATTGGGCGGAGCATTTGACTCCAATCAATGATTGGCTCCATGCGACGGCGGATCACCCAACATATTCCCTGGAAAGAGCTAAGCTGGCACCCAGAAACATACTGCAGTATCTTTATGGGAGTGCAGGGAGAGCGCACCTTCTCCCTGCTACGTCCCTAGCGCTGAGGGCCTGGACGAAAGCTACGAAACGCTTGGGGTGGGAACACAAACCTACAAGACGGACACCTCTGTGGCATTGCCGCTGGCTGCACGAGTTACATAAACTACGGGGATTCCAGAGATGGGACGACATTGGCATTTCTACTATTGGAGATGTAATAGCCAAAGGAGAACTAAAGTCGTTCAGGGCACTCCAGAGGGAATTCGGGTTACACACCACGCAACATTTCAAGTACATGCAACTGCGCCATGCTTGGCAGGCCCAGAATATCTCACTGCTGGATGTTCCCGAGTATGCACCATTAGAGGGGAGGCTGCTCCAGGAACACATGGTCGGACAGGCGGTATCCCTCACATACAAGACACTGACAAACCATATGTTGGGTGACTTAACAAAACTTAGACAGGTATGGGAGGCTGAGGTAGGAGAGATGGAAGACTTGGACTGGGAGATAGTATTGACACACCCACGGGAAGTGGCCATTAAGTCCAGACTGCGGTTGATCCAATTTAACTATCTCCACAGAACATACTTTGACAGGGTACGTCTATATAAAATGGGGAAAATAGAAGGAACGAGATGCCTTAGGTGCCGACAAGAAGGGGGGGGACACCTTCCATACAGTATGGACCTGCCCTATTATACAGAAATACTGGTCACAGATCTTTCAGGAGCTTGAAGAAATCCTCGGGGCCCCCATCCCTACAGACCCCAAGTTGGCGCTGCTTGGTATGACGACTGAGGTAGATCTGACCCGCCCGCTACTCATCTTCCTGGTCCTGGCATTAGTGGTGGCCAAGCGGGACATTGCAAACAAACGTGCGACGACTTGAGCACCGCCTCAAAAGTTCATAAACTGTGTTTAAACAGATTAAATAAAGGAGTGCACCGGGATAATATTCCTTTTGAATTAAAACATTGGGGGGTGCCAGAACCCCCGGACCTAGAGGAGTGGAGAAGAGGTTTAGACCTGTACATGGCAGCGGAGAGGGTCACGTACAAGGCGAGAGGTTGTCCCCGGAAATTCAGGAAAGTTTGGTCCAAGTGGAGACATTACCATGGCATGGATGGGGGGTTATAGTGAGATGGGGTAGGGTAGAAGGGTAGCACCGCTGCTTCTGTCCGGTTGGGGTGTAGGATGGACCGACGGGGCTTGCTTTCACCCGCAAACGGCATAAAGGGTCACTACACATGACAAGCTCTGAACAACTGTATGCACCTGGTGGACGGTGGGAGGGTGATGGAGGGAGAGGTATGAGATACTGATACGTTTTTTTCCATAAACTGTTTGTATATTGCTGCTTTCTATCCTGAGTTTTCTAAAGTTTGACCACCGTGGGTTGAGGGAGGGGGGTGGGAAAGGGACAGTTTACTACCTACAACATAAAAGAAAAAAGCAGAAACTTGGGTAGCCAAAGGCTGATTATGACTGACAACCCTGAGTGTAATAGAGGCGCTGACGACGCACGCCGCCCGACCTCCGGGGTGTGAGCTGAAGGGCCGTGTATTTCTTCAGGGTGCGTGGCACTACCACATGCTTTTCACAGTGCCTGACGCCGACAGATTGTATAATGGCCCCTTGTGTATCTGCAATAAAAATGTTAAAAAAAGAGAGTGGCCTGGACACTGTCCCACTACAAGTACAGCAGCCCTCACAAGATTGGCCTGGACACTGTCCCAGTACAAGTACAGCAGCCCTCACGAGAGTGGCCTGGACACTGTCCCAGTACAAGTACAGCAGCCCTCACGAGAGTGGCCCGGACACTGTCCCAGTACAAGTACAGCAGCCCTCACAAGAGTGTCCCGGACACTGTCCCACTACAAGTACAGCAGCCCTCACGAGAGTGGCCCGGACACTGTCCCAGTACAAGTACAGCAGCCCTCACAAGAGTGTCCCGGACACTGTCCCACTACAAGTGCAGCAGCCCTGACGAGCGTGTCCTGCACACTGTGCCACTGCTAGTACAGCAGCCCTCACAAGATTGGCCTGGACACTGTCCCACTACAAGTACAGCAGCCCTCACGAGAGTGGCCTGGACACTGTCCCACTACAAGTGCAGCAGCCCTCACGAGAGTGGCCTGAACACTTTCCCAGGACAAGTACAGCAGCCCTCACAAGAGTGGACTGGACACTCTCCCACTACAAGTGCAGCAGACCTCACAAGATTGTCCCGGACACTGTCCCAGTACAAGTACAGCAGCCCTCACAAGAGTGTCCTGAACACTGTCCAACTACTAGTACAGCAGCCATCGCGAGAGTCACCTGGACACTGTCTGTTAGAAAGGAGATCTTAGGGGGGGAGGCAGAGGTTGTCTGGCCGACCACCCCAAGACCCACCTCTCCTTCTGGAACTGACCGAGCGAGGTTGAGAGGCCTCCTGGCGAGGTTCCTCTGCTAGGATCGTACAGGCGAGCAATCACACCACTACAGATGGACACCACACAAGGATAGATTCTTAACGTTTTTATCAGCAATCAAGGCAGGTTATCTCAGCAATACAGGTACAAATGGATCGAGGGATCCTTAAGGTCTTAGTAACTGCGGGAAGGGGGTAGCGGGACAGTCTTGGTACCAGCTTGGTACAGGGATACCCTACGCTCAGCTCTCAATCCTCGAGCTGGGGGGTTCCTCAGGGTCGGGCCGCGGCAGCGCCAGCAGGGCTCCAAAGATGGTTTCAGCGAGGTTGGGCCGCGGCAGCACCAGCAGGGCTCCAAAGATGGTTTCAGCGAGGTCGGGCCGCGGCAGCGCCAGCAGGGCTCTGAAGATAGTTTCAGCGAGATTGGGCCGCGGCAGCGCCAGCAGGGCTCCAAAGATGGTTTCAGCGAGGTTGGGCCGCGGCAGCGCCAGCAGGGCTCCAAGGATGGTTTTCAGCGAGGTTGGGCCGCGGCAGCGCCAGCAGGGCTCCAAAGATGGTTTCAGCGAGGTTGGGCCGCGGCAACGCCAGCAGGGCTCCAAAGATGGTTTCAGCGAGGTTGGGCCGCGGCAGTGCCACCAGGGCTCCAAAGTTGGTTAGGGGTTCGAAGTAGGTGAGTTCTTCTCGGGGTCTCTCGACTCCAGGATACAACTGCCGACCCATTCCAGGGCTGCCCCAGATATAGGTCTGGAGTCCTTTGATGTCCGGACCCTCGCACCTGGGGGTCAAAGGGGCCGGGATGAGAGTGTCCAGACACCCAGCAGGAGGGTGGAGCCAGCCCCCAGGGAGGCTGGAGGGCGATCGAAACCAGGCGTCCGGGGACGGCTGGAGGGCCATCGAAACTCCCCTCTTCTTTGATCCGTCAAGTTGCCGTTTTACCACCTGGTCGGATTTTGGTGCCTCGATGTCGGTGCTTTGCTGGGGCCGCGGCCGAGGTCGGGCCGAGGCCACGAATTCCGGGCGGGGGAGGCCCAAGATGGAGTCGGGGCCAGAGAGGGTGGCCCGAGATAGGGATCGGACCAGCAGCGTGGGGTGAGTAGGGGTCGCCATGTTCTGGTGGAAGAGAGCCGGGGGTCGCCAGGAGTGGCGGCTCTCGTGAAGGTTGGAGGGGGTATCTTCAGCCCGAGGGACAGGGGTCGATGTTGTCCAGGGCCCACCATGCGGGAGGAGTGGGACCACGCCACAAGGCCGGTTCCAACACTGTCCCAGTACAAGTACAGCAGCCTCACGTGACTGTCTTGGACACTGTCGCACTTCGAGTACACAAGTCCTGTTGAGTGTGTCCTGAACACTGTCCCAGTACAAGACTGCAGCCCTCACAAGAGTGACCTGGACACTCTCCCACTACATGTACAGCACATCTCACAAGAGTGTCCCAGACACTGTCCCAGTACAAGTGAAGCAGCCCTCACAAGAGTGGCCTGGACACTGTCCCAGTACAAGTGAAGCAGCCCTCACGAGAGTGTCCTGGACACTGTCCAACTACAAGTACAGCATCCCTCACAAGAGTGTCCTGGACACTGTCCCGCAACAAGTGCAGCAGCCCTCACAAGAGTTTCCTGGACACTGTCCCAGTACAGGTACAGCAGACCTCACGAGAGTGTCCGGGACACTGTCCCAGTATTAGTGCAGCAGCCCTCACAAGAGTGGCCTGCACACTGTCCCACTACAAATACAGCAGCCCTCACGACAGTGTCCCAGACACTGTCCCAGTACCAGTGCAGCAGCCCTCACAAGAGTGGCCTAGACACTGTCCCATTACAAGTACTTAACAACAAGGGGAGGTGATGGACAAAGTTTCTGAATTAAGCAGAATACTCTCACCCTGTCAAGAGATCAGGGCTAGATCCAACACCGTTTTTTAGCTCACTGCACCATCCCAGCTCAGAAACTGGCTATATGCAAATTAGTCTGTTGCTGTCCCAGTGCATGATGGGAACAGGGCAAACCAAACTACCAAACCAATTCTTACACTGGGAAGGAAACAAGCTTCCGGGGACCGGTTTCTGGCATTTCAGCCGTCGTCAGCCCGGCTTGCTTGAATCCTGATGGTGCAATGAGCAAGGAACTCACATCTGAGTATACCCTTCCACGCTTATGGTGGACAAAATATTTAACACCAAGGGGTGGTGATGGACAGAGTTTCTGAATTAAACAGAATACTCTCACCCAGTCAAGAGATCAGGGCTAGATCCAACACCGTTTTTTAGCTCACTGCACCATCCCAGCTCAGAACCTGGCTATATGCAAATTAGTCTGTTCCTGTCCCAGTGCATGATGGGAACAGGGCAAACCAAACTACCAAGCCAATTCTTACACTGGGAAGGAAACAAGCTTCCGGGGACCGTTTTCTGATTCCACTACAAGTATAGCAGCCCTCACAAGAGTGGCCTGGACACTGTCCCACTACAAGTACAGCAGCACTCACGACAGTGTCCCGGACACTGTCCCAGTACCAGTGCAGCAGCCCTCACGAGAGTGTCCTGGACACTGTCCCAGTACAAGTGCAGCAGCCCTCACGAGAGTGGCCTGGACACTGTCCCACTACAAGTGCAGCAGCCCTCACAAGTGTCCTAGACACTGTCCCACTACAAGTACAGCAGCCCTCATGAGATTGGCCTGGACACTGTCCCACTACAAGTACAGCAGCCCTCACGAGAGTGTCCTGACACTGTCCCACTATAAATACACCAGCCCTCAGGAGAGGAGTGTCCTCACACTGTCCCACTACAAGTACAGAAGTCCTCAGGAGAGTTGCCTAGACACTATCCCATTATAAGTACAGTAGCCCTCGTGAGAGTGGCCTGGACACTGTCCCAGTACAAGTGCAGCAGCCCTGACGAGCATGTCCTGGACACTGTCCCACTACAAACACAGCAACCCTGACGAGCATGTCCTGGACACTGTCCCACTGCAACTGCTGCACCCTTCACGAGAGTGTCCTGGACACTGTCCCAGTACAAGTGCAGCAGCCCTCACGAGAGTGTCCCGGACACTCTCCCAGTACAAGTGCAGCAGCCCACACAAGAGTGGCCCGACACTGTCCCACTACATGTACAGCAGCCATCACGAGAGTGTCCTGGACACTGTCCCATTTCAAACACAGCAGCCCTCACTAGAGTGTCCTGGACACTGTCCCACTACAAGTACAGCAGCCCTCACAAGAGTGTCCTGAACACTGTCCCAGTACAAGTGCAGCAGCCCTCACGAGAGTGGCCTGGACACTGTCCCACTACAAACACAGCAGCCCTCACGAGTGTGTCCTGGACACTGTTCCACTACAAACACAGCAGCCCTCACAAGAGTGTCCTGGACACTGTCCCAGTAGAAGTGCAGCAGTCCTCACAAGAGTGGCCTGGACACTGTCCCAGTACAAGTGCAGCAGCCCTCACGAGCGTGTCCTGGACACTGTTGCACTTCGAGTACACAAGTCCTGTTGAGTGTGTCCTGAACACTGTCCCAGTACAAGACAGCAGCCCTCACAAGAGTGGCCTGGACACTGTCCCAGTACAAGTACAGCACATCTCACGAGATTGTCCCGGACACTGTCCCAGTACAAGTGCAGCAGCCCTCACGAGAGTGTCCTGGACACTGTCCAACTACAAGTACAGCATCCCTCACAAGAGTGACCTGGACACTCTCCCACTACAAGTACAGCAGACCTCTCAAGAGTGTCCTGGACACTGTCCCAGTACAAGTGCAGCAGCCCTCACAAGAGTGTCCTGGACACTGTCCCAGTACAAGTACAGCAGACCTCACGAGAGTGTCCGGGACACTATCCCTCTGCAAGTACAGCAACCCTCGCGAGAGTGTCCTGGACACTGTTCCACTGCAAGTACAGCAACCCTCGCGAGAGTGTCCTGGACACTGTCCCACTGCAAATACAGCAACCCCCGCGAGAGTGGCCTGGACACTGTCCCACTACAAACACAGGAGCCCTCGCGAGATTGTCCTGGACACTGTCCCACTGCAAGTACACCAGCTCTCGCGAGAGTGTACTGGACACTGTCCCACTGCAAGTACAGCAACCCTCTCGAGAGTGGCCCGGACACTGTCCCAGTACAAGAACAGCAGCCCACACGAGGGTGTCCCGGACACTGTCCAACTACAAGTGCAGCAGCCCTCACAAGAGTGGTCTGGACACTGTCCCACTACAAGTACAGCAGACCTCACGAGAGTGGCATTGACACTGTCCCACTACAAGTGCAAGAGAACAGGAGTGAAACCCATAAACCAAACTGGGACTGGGTATAGAGGATATATAGGATACAGTGTCCCAATAGGTATCAATGTCAAAGACAGTTTGAAAAATGCATACAATAAGTATTACAAGGAAGGAAACACAAGGAGTCTCAGTACATTTGTGAGAAGGTTATTAATCACCAATTTGTTGGAAATGGGAAGCACAGTTAAAAAGCAGCACTGTACATGAGAGACATTCATGAAGCAACCCAAATGACACTTGGTGACAAGGTGATGGCAAAGTGAAAGTGACGACGCAAGTGAACGTGGTGAACAGCGTGGTCGGCGCAAAGTGATTGGGAACAAGCAGAAATAGGCTTCACATTGAATATACATGATAAAAATGTTCAAATTTGGCACAGTTATGAGCCTAGAGATAGTGCGCCAAGAAATTGTGCTGTGTTTGTCGACGGCGTTTCGATCCTCGGTGATTTGGGATCCTCTTCAAGACAGGGTTGACGATGATTTTGGAGTGCTGAAGTCAATGAGCGCTGACAGTGCAGGGGGGTCAGTCGTCCAATGATTATAGGTCCAGGCGATCAGAGGTGAAGCAGTGATCATTGGCCGGGGGGTCCAGGTCTCAACGTATTGAGCCGGTACAACGCCTGAGTTAATCTGGCGCTGGAGCCGAATGAATCCGTGGCGATGGGTTCCCGCGAAGGAACACAGGTACAAGTACAGCAGCCCTCACAAGAGTGTCCTGGACACTGTCCCACTACAAGTACAACAGCCCTCACAAGAGTGTCCTGGATACTGTCCCACTACAAGTACAGCAGCCCTCACAAGAGTGTCCTGGACACTGTCCCAGGACAAGTACAGCAGCCCTCACAAGAGTGTCCCGGACACTGTCCCAGTACAAACACAGCAGCCCTCACAAGAGGGTCCTGGACACTGTCCCAGGACAAGTGCAGCAGCCCTGACGAGCGTGTCCTGGACACTGTCCCACTACAAGTGCAGCAGCCCTCACAAGAGTGGCCTTAACACTGTCCCACTACAAGTGCAGCAGCCCTGACGAGCGTGTCCTGGACACTGTCCCACTACAAGTGCAGCAGCCCTCACAAGAGTGGCCTGGACACTGTCCCACTACAGGTACAGCAGCCCTCACAAGAGGTTCCTGGACATTGTCCCACTGCAAACACAGCAGCTCTCGCGAGAGTGTTCTGGACACTGTCCCATTGCAAGTACAGCAGCCCTCACAAGAGTCACCTGGACACTGTCCCAGTACAAATACAGCAGCCCTCACAAGCGTGGCCTGGACACTGTCCCACTACAAGTACAGCAGCCCTCACGAGAGTGTCCTGGACACTGTCCCACTACAAGTGCAGCAGCCCTCACGACAGTGTCCCAGACACTGTCCCGCTACAAGTACAGCAGCCCTCATGAGAGTGTCCTGACACTGTCCCACTACAAGTACAGCAGCCCTCATGAGAGTGTCCTGGACACTGTCCCACTACAGGTATAGCAGCCCTCACAAGAGTCACCTGGACACTGTCCCACTACAAGTACAGCAGCCCTCACGAGAGGTTCCTGGACACTGTCCCACTGCAAACACCGCAGCTCTCGCGAGAGTGTTCTGGACACTGTCCCACTGCAAGTACAGCAGCCCTCACAAGAGTCACCTGGACACTGTCCCAGTACAAATACAGCAGCCCTCACAAGCGTGGCCTGGACACTGTCCCACTACAAGTACAGCAGCCCCCGCGAGAGTGGCCTGCACACTGTCCCAGTACAAGTACAGCAGCCATCACGAGAGTGGCCTGGACACTGTCCCAGTACAAGTACAGCAGCCCTCACAAGAGTGGCCTGGACACTGTCCCACTACAAGTACAGCAGCCCTCACGAGAGTGGCCTGGACACTGTCCCAGTACAAGTACAGCAGCCCTCACAAGAGTCACCTGGACACTGTCCCAGTACAAGTACAGCAGCCCTCACGAGAGTGTCCTGGACACTGTCCCACTACAAGTGCAGCAGCCCTCATGAGAGTGTCCTGGACACTGTTCCACTACAAGTACAGCAGCCCTCATGAGAGTGGCCTGGAGACTGTCCCAGTACAAGTACAGCAGCCCTCACAAGAGTGTCCGGGACACTGTCCCACTACAAGTGCAGCAGCCCTCACAAGAGTGTCACCTGGACACTGTCCAACTACAAGTGCAGCAGCCCTCATGAGAGTGTCCTGGACACTGTCCCACTACAAGCGCAGCAGCCCTCACAAGAGTGTCTGGGACACTGTCCCAGTACAAATACAGCAGCCCTCACGAGAGTGTCCTGGACACTGTCCCACTACAAGTGCAGCAGCCCTCACGAGAGTGGCCTGGACACTGTCCCACTACAAGCACACTCCTGGGACTCACTTGTGAACGTGCAGCTCACTATGACACTTCTGTACACCCACAATAACAGCCCCGGCGAGACAAGGAAACTCGTCCGACATTGGATCAATGCAAACAACAAACACCCTTCCAGCCTCATACCTTGGAGGTTGCCACTGATGTAGGCAAGCGCTTCCGTGTGTCACAAATGGATAGAAAGCGCTATATAAATGCTGCAATCCAATGCACTGCTCACCCTTATCACGAGAGCGGGAGCCTTCAGGGGTCAGGTGAGGCTCCCCTATGACTCATAGGATCACACATACACGCCGCTGTCGCTGAAGCACAGCTCTGTGTGGTTTCTGGGCACAGTGGTAGCTCCATTGTCTTAGCGCAGTGTCTGCTGCCATCTAGCGGCCGCGGCAGGAAAGTGACTCGTGCAAGAGTTCCACCTGACTGCTCAATGCTGCAGGATTGTGTTAGAGCGGCTCTTTTATGGACGTGTTTTTTTTTCTTCTCGAAGCCTAGGCAGTGCTTAATTTGTAAAATAGTGAGTGCCAGGGCTCTGGCCAGGAGACCATTGCCGCTTGCACCACCCATTGCCCCTGTCATCGCTGCCAAAACTACTAACCATCTCTCTCGCATGTAAATTCGACAGTTCAGATTATTCCAGGTCCTCAAAGCAAAAGGAATGGCTGGGGAGGCAGGTATTAGTACGTTTTTTTTCATTGTATAATGTTTTCCTAAACAACTGTTATACTGCTCATCTCTAGATTACATGAGCAGCGCCACGTTGTGGCAGACTGTCCTAGTTTGGTGTTGACAATTAGGTGCCGGTGCCGAGCACCGGAACCAATTAAGTGCTGGTGCTCAGCACCGGACAGCTCCAGCTCAAATTAAGCACTGAGCCTAGGTAAGAACTTCACCCTACATTCAACCCTTAGGATCGTCATCAGCATTCCATACATGGTAGGCTCATTCCACGCCTTCGCCAACAGTTTTAAACAATGCAACCCCATAGTCAGCGCCATTGCTATCATTAGAGAGCCAGGGACGGAAGCACCAGGGCCCATGGGTGGGAGGGGCCCTATGCACCCCTATCATGTATGTACGTCATTATTTAACTGGGGCATGGAGCCCATTTCCCCCTTGCATTAGGGCCCCCTGCACCCAAGTTACCTCACTGCCCTTCCCCCGCCCTTGCGTTTCCACCTCATCAAGCATATGCAAAGCAATAGGTCGGAGTGCTGAAACTTTTCAGACACTCACCTCCAGTCATAGATCTGGGTTCACTCCATCATTGTTCATTAGCTCACTTTGCCACCCCAGTTCAGACCCGGCTATATGGAAATCAGTCTTGACCCTGTGCCTCATGGAAACAGTCCATCCCGAACAGCCAAGCCATGTCTTCAATGGACTGCAAACAAGAACCCGGGGACCAGATTTGGGGTAACACCTGTCATCAGCCAGGCTAGCTTGAATCCAGTGGCAAAGTGAGCAGGTGACATGCATGACATTTTGGAGGTGCACTAAACATGTAGAATAGCTCAGTGCATAGGCATGGGATGCTATGATAATTTGGATGATGTACTTTTGCACAGTTTTACATACCTTATGACAAATAAGGAGGGAGTTGAAGGATATTCGTATCCACTGTATCTGGGTTCATTGAATTTTGTCCCTTTGTGACAGGAGAGGAAAGCGATGTAGAAAAGGTGACAGATAACGTTTTACACAACAGCGAGTTTTGGTCTGTGTGCGCCATGCTCATACCTAAAGTGCGGAGCCCGGGGGATCAATGGAGATGAGGGGCTGCAAGCCAGGGGTGCCATAATTTTCTAGTGCCTTAAGCCCGTAGTTTTGGATAACCAGCTGATGATTGCAGACATCCGCGCCTGTGGTGTTATTCCGAAAGCGGCCGCCTGTGTTTTTGAAGCGTGTGCCCGTACTGTTGAAAGCGGGAGTCCATGTTGTTGGAAGTAGGTGCCCGTGGTGTTAAAAGTGGGTGCCCGTGGTGTTGAAAGCGGGTGCCTGTGGTGTTGAAAGTGGGTGCCCGTGGTGTTGAAAGTGGGTGCCCATGGTGTTGAAAGCGGGTGCCTGTGGTGTTGAAAGCGGGTGCCTGTGGTGTTGAAGGCGGGTGCCCGTGGTGTTGAAAGTGGGCGCCCATGGTGTTGAAAGTGGGTGCCCGTGGTGTTGAAAGTGGGTGCCCGTGGTGATAAAAATGGGTGCCCATGGTGTTGAAAGCGGGTACCCGTGGTGTTGAAGGCAGGTGCCCGTGGTCTTGAAGGCGGGCGCCTATGGTGTTGAAAGCGGGCGCCCGTGGTGTTGAAAGTGGGTGCCTATGGTGTTAAAAGCGTGTGCCCGTGGTGTTGAAAGCGGGTGACCGTGGTGTTGAAAGTGGGTGCCCGTGGTGTTGAAAGTAGGAGCCCATGGTGTTGAAGGCGGGTGCCCGTGCTGTTGAAAGTGGATTCCCATGGTCTTGAAGGCGGGCGCCCATGGTGTTGAAAGCGGGCGCCCGTGGTGTTGAAAGTGGGTGCCCGTTGTGTTAAAAGCGGGTGCCCGTGGTGTTGAAAGCGGGTGCCTGTGGAGTTGAAGGCGGGTGCCCGTGGTGTTGAAAGTGGGCGCTGTTGGAAGGCGGTGACCCCGGGGGTCAAGATGACTCTCCTAACCACCCAAGACCTCCTCTCCCACAATTCTTGCCGAGTCTTATCGAGGGGGAAGTCCCCGCCGGGGAGGACTGATCGTACACTCTGTCGACACACCACACTTACGAACGGACACCACACCGTGAATCTTTATCAGGTATGAACTTTATCAGAATAAAAATAAGGAGCAATACACAGCGATCGAGGGATCGCGAAAGTCTTGTAACAAGGTAATGGGGAAGAGGGACAGTCTTAGAGGGCCAGTTGGCACGCCACGCACCCTGCGCACAGTTCTCAATCCTCAAACCGGGGGTACGGGGCTGGCGATGGTACTTGCAGTCCTACTCACTTCTGTTCAATATGGTCGTGAGGGTAGCGTCGATGGCCCAGCCAGACCAGAGAGTTCTTCAAGCCGCGACGAGGTCAGCAGGGCTTGGTCAGGAGTACTCCGTAGTACTCGTAGGCAGGTAGAGCCGCGACAGCGTCCGCAGGGCTCCGGATGGTAGCAAATGTCTCTCGTTCTCAAGAGTGGGCCGCGACGAGGTCAGCAGGGCTCCGGTGGTTCAGGTCTTACTCTTTGAGAGGGAGCCGCGACAGCGTCAGCAGGGCTCGGTGGTTCAGTTCCATAGCTTCGAGGATGAGCCGCGACGATGTCAGCAGGGCTCGGTGGGTCAGAGTCTGTTCTCCTCAAGGTCAGCCGCGATCAGATCAGCAGGGCTTTTTTGTCCAAGATACAACTGCCGGCTAGATGGAAGGCAGGCTGTCTTATAGTCCAGGAGCTCTTTGATGTCCGGACCCTCAGAGGAAGGAGGCCGGAGGTCCGAGGGCAAGGCACCCGATTGTCTGGGCGGCTGGGTCTTTGATGCTTTTGGACCATGCGTCCATGGAATCCCAGACGCTCATCAGGGCCTGGAGTCAGCTCGCTAGGAAGCCAAAAGGTGCGATCGAATCCAGCCCCCAGGGATGGTTCAGAGGTGTGAGGACAACCAGTTTCTCTGGAGGGGGCCGAAGGTGTGATGGAAGCCTTGGTTTCGGGTACTTGGTGAGTCGTTCACCCCCCGGGCGGGTCGGGGCGCGCCGGACGCGCACGCCCAGCTGCAGCCGGGAGCGGCCAGAGGCTGCCGAAAGGGAAGAAGGCGGCCGGCTGGCGGGGTGGTCAAAACATGGAGTCTGATGGCCACGTGCAGGGGGGCAGGCACGCGGTCTGGAGGTCGTCTCAGATCCGATGTAGAAGTCTCGTGTATAGCTCTGGATGGACGGGAATCAGTTCCGTCCGTCATTCTGGAGTTATGGGGGTCAGCGAGGGCCTCGCTACGAGGCCGGGTCCAACATGCGTCCCCTCCAGCTGAAAGACGAGGAGAACTACCCATCCTCTTGGGGGTTCTCTTCGCTGAGGCGGAAGAAGCGGGACAGGCCGTCGGCGTTGGCGTGGTCGTCACCAGGCCTGTGTTCCACAGTAAAATCCATCCCTTGTAGGGAGATGGACCAGCGTAGCAGTTTAGGGTTCTCTCCTCTCATCTGCATGATCCACCGGAGAGGACGGTGATCGGTCTGGACCAGGAAGTGGGTACCGAACAGGTAGGGCCTCAGCTTCTTCAAGGCCCAGACTACTGCGAAGGCCTCTCGCTCTATGGTGCTCCATCTCTGCTCCCTGGGTAGTAGCCTCCGGCTGATAAAGGCTACTGGGTGATCAATCCCCTGGTCGTCCACCTGGGAGAGCACAGCTCCGATGCCATGTTCGGAGGCGTCGGTCTGGACCACGAACTCTCTGGAGTAATCAGGGGCCTGTAGAAATGGAGCGGTGCACATGGCCTGTTTCAATTCCTCGAACGCCTTCTGGCAGGCGCGGGTCCAACTAACCTTCTTGGGGTTGGCCTTGGCTGTCAACTCTGTGAGGGGGCCTACAATACTCCCGTAACCCTTGATGAATCTACGGCAGAATCCTGTGAGTCCTAGGAAGGCCCGCACCTCGGTCTGGGTCGTGGGGGTCTCCCAGGCATTGATAGCGTCTATCTTGGGTTGGAGGGGGGCTACGAGGCCGCTTCCGACCTGGTGTCCGAGGTATACCACGGAGCTTTGTCCTATTTGGCACTTGCTAGCTTTAATGGTGAGCCCGGCGAGGCGCAGGGCGTCCAACAGCTCCCAGAGGTGGTGCAGGTGCTCGGGCCAGTGGGCACTGAACACCACAATGTCGTCGAGATACGCTGCGCTGAAACTTTCCAACCCGGCCAGGACCTGGTTGACCAGTCGCTGGAAGGTGGCGGGGGCGTTTTTCATGCCGAAGGGCATCACTCTGAAGTGGAAGTGGCCACCCGGAGTGGAGAAAGCAGACCTTTCTTGGGCCCTCTCCATGAGGCCGATCTGCCAGTAGCCACTGGTGAGATCGAAGGTACTGAGGTACTGAGCCGACCCTAGGCGGTCAATGAGTTCGTCGGCTCGGGGGATGGGGTGTGCGTCGGTTCGGGTGACTGCGATGGGTCCGCGGTAGTCTACGCAGAACCTCAGCTCAGGAACGGCGCCGGGGGCGGCCGCCTTCGGAACCAGGACAACAGGGCTAGCCCATGGGCTGTCGGAGGCTTCTACCACTCCCAGGTCCAACATTTTGTCGACTTCGGCCTTGATGCAGGCTCGAACTCAGTCAGGGACTCGGTAGGCTCTGTGTCGTACCGGAGGGCTGTCCCCGGTGTCCACGTCGTGGACGCACCAACTGGTGACGCCGGGGGTGAGTGAGAAGAGGTCTGAGAATTGTCCCAACAATTGGCGACATTCTTCCCGCTGCACGGGGGTGAGGGAGGAGGAGAGACTCACTCCCTCTATGGAGCCATCTTGATCCTTTACACACAGGAGATCTGGTAGAGGATCCGTTTCCTCTTCCTCTCCGTCATCGGTGGCAAGGAGTAATCCCAACTCAGAACGCACAAAGTGGGGTTTGAGCCGGTTCACGTGTAAGACTTTCAGGGCATTCCTGGCTGATTTCGTATCAACGAGGTAGGTGACCTGGCTCTTGCGCTCTATCACCTTAAAGGGTCCAGTCCACTTGTCCTGCAGGGCACAAGGTTCCACTGGGGACATGACCCAAACCTGTTGGCCGGGTTGAAACTCGACCAGAGTGGCATTCTGGTCGTACCAGCGTTTCATCTCCTCTTGGCTGGCCTCCAGGTTGGCCTCGGTCAGCTCGCGAAACTTCCGCGTCTGGTTCCGGAGGGCCAGGACGTAGGAGAACACATTGGGGGGTGTGCTCGGGGGGGCTGTCTCCCAGCCTTCCTTGACCAGGCTGAGGGGACCCCGGACGGGATGCCCATAGAGTAGCTCGAAAGGGCTGAACCCCAAGGATTTCTGGGGAACCTCTCGGTATGCGAACAGGAGGCAGGGCAGGAGGACGTCCCACTTGCGTCGCATGGGCTCCTCGAGACCCATGATCATCCCTTTCAGGGTGCGGTTGAACCGTTAAACCAGGCCGTTACCCTGGGGATGGTATGGGGTGGTGAACCTGTACGACACCCCACACTGTTGCCAAAGGGACTTCATGTACCGGGAAATAAAGCTTGTGCCTCGGTCGCTCACCACTTCCCGCGGGAATCCCACACGGGAGAAGATCCCCATGAGGGCCCGGCCCACGACCGGGTGGCGTGATCGACCAGAACCAAAATGAACCGGTGACCTAAGGAGGTCCGGGGGTCCAGAGGTCCGACAATGTCGATCCCCACCCTCTCAAAGGGGGTACTGACAACTGGAAAAGGCTGGAGGGGAGCCTTGCGCTTGCCTCTGCTTTTGCCACTAGCCTGACACGTGGGGCAGGACTTACAGTGGTGTTCCACATTGGTCCGCATGCGGGGCCAGTAGAAATGGGTCACTAACCGATGGAATGTTTTATCTTGGCCCAAGTGTCCCGCCAGGGGCACATCGTGGGCCAGGTTGAGGAGGAGGCAGCGGAAACGTAGGGGTACCACCAGCACGCGGGCTGACCCTAGTTCGGCGGTCTTCTGTTCACTGTAAAGTAGGCCGTTTTCCCAGTAAAGGTAATGGGAGCCGGACTGGTCTCCAGCGGCCTGGGCTGCGGCCTGTTGCCGGAGCCCCTCAAGGGCAGGGCAGGAGGTCTGCTCTTGGCAGAACTCCTCTCGGGACGGTCCTCCTTCTTGGCGCCACTGGGCCAACTCGGGGAAATCTGTTAGGGGGGGGGGGGCGGCTCGACGGTGGGTCCGAGGGGACCTTCGTCGGATTCGCTTCCTTCGGTGGAGGGCTGGTCGAGGACCGTGGGGTGCTCGCTTCCCTCGGGGACATCAGGGGCTGCACTGGGGAACTCGGACTCTTCGTTCCCGGGGTTGGACATTCTGGTGGTCATAGCTCGGGTGCTCACACAGGCCCATTGGGGCAGGCCCAACATCTCTAGATGGGTCCTTCTTTCTACTTCCTTCCACTTGGAACTCTCTAGGTAATTTCCCAGGAGGCAGTCCACAGGCATGTCCGTGCGGACCGCTACCGGTAGATCGCCCGAAACTCCCTCCCACTCAAACGGGACCTGGGCTATCCTGCAGGTGCGGACGGAATTGTCAGCTGCTATCACTCTACAGGAGGTGTGTGGGATTGATCATGGACTCATGGAATAGCGTGTATCTAACAGACGTGATGCTGGCTCCTGTGTCTCTAAGGGCTCCTATGCTACGCCCGTTAACTTTAACTGTCTGGCGATACTTTTCTGTGTTGTCGGGCAGGTAATCTCCTGGGATCATCTCGCTATTCCCCAGGGAGGCTAAGACCATGGCTGCGGGCTCCCACTCCCCCTGCTCTTCTATTTCTTCCTCTTCTAGGGCTACTGAGGATATCTGTCTGGTGGAGGGGCCAGTGGGAGTGGATTTCTGGGACATGGGGCATCGGGGATCACCGGCATAGTGCCCGGGTTGCTGACACTTGTAGCACATAGTGCTGGGGCGGAGCCCCGGGGGTCCTGCGCTCGGGGCGGTTCTCGTCGCGGGAGGAGAGCGTGGGGCCGGGTTTCTGGGGGGGCTATGCTGGGGCCCTGACTGAGATCCTTGCTGTTTGCCTCGACCTCCCCCACCCCTCTGGCAGGAAGATCCTGGGTCGTTCCGTGGGTGGGGTCTCCCCCGGGCCCCTTCTGGACTCGGGTGGCCACCCAGCGATCGGCTTCAACAGCCAGTTTTCGTGGATTAGCAAGCTTGCTGTCCAAGAGATGCTGTCTCAGTTCCACAAAGTAATTGGCGGACAGGTGCCCGTAAGCGACTAGGTCGACTAGGCCTTCGAAAGTGGTCACATTGCTGCCCTTGATCCACCCATCTAAGGCCCGGGTGTAGTAGTTCACATAGTCCACCCAGGTGGTGCCAGGAATCTTCTTGCACTCCCTAAACCACTGGCGATACATTTCTGGTGTTAGGCCGTAGCGAAATAGGAGAGCGTCTTTCATGTGGGGGTAGGCGTTCATGTGTGCGGTCGGTAGGTCCAGCAGGGTGTCTCTTCCCTCGCCGAGGAAGCGGCTCCACAGGCCGGCCCCCCAGTCCTTCTCGGGGACCCAGTGGGCGGACATGGCGACCTCGTAGGCCTTGAACCACTGCTGGATGTCATCCCCTTTGTAAAACTCCTTCATGATGTCTTTGGGGATGTGCACCTTCGTTTCTTTAGGGACCACCTGCTCTCCGAGTCCCAGTGGTCCGGTTGCTTCTGCTCTGGCTTTCAACTTTAGTTCTTTGAGGCTGCGCTCGTGCTCGAGCTGGAGTTTCCGGCCTTTATGCTCCCTCTGGAGCTTCTTCTCCTCTAGCTCTCCTTGGAGCCGCAATTGCTCAATTGCCAACTTCTTTTCTGCAAGTTTGAGTTCGCCCTCCAATTTGAGGCACGCCAGTTCTAGTTCATGGCTTCGGTTACGTTCTCGGTCGGCCATCTCTTCCGATGACCGATCTCTCCCGGTTGCTGGGCTCCGGGTCGGTTGCTGGTTCCTTTCACAGGCCGGTGTACCGGGTTCGGTCTGTGGCCTCCCTCCCTCGTTGTCTTCGGTCGGGGGGAGGGATGCTCCGGACTCTACCCAAGCGGTTAGCGCTTTCTGGAAATCTTCCTTCGTACTTAGTCCGGTACTCGTGATACTCAGTTCTCTGCAGAACTGCTTTAGCTCTCAATGGGTGTAGTCTTCCAAGAGGTCTTTATCGAATGTCGTCTTTACACCGGATTCTGTGGACGTCATTCTTGCTCTTCCTTCCTCGTGCGTTTGCTGCGTGTGGGTTCAGGTAGTGTGTCAGTGGTACGATCTTCAGACGTAGGTTCGTATCCCACCGCTGCCACCAATGTTGGAAGGTGGTGACCCCGGGGGTCAAGATGACTCTCCTAACCACCGAGACCTCCTCTCCCACAATTCTTGCCGAGTCTTATCGAGGGGGAAGTCCCCGCCGGGGAGGACTGATCGTACACTCTGTCGACACACCACACTTACGAACGGACACCACACCGTGAATCTTTATCAGGTATGAATTTTATCAGAATAAAAATAAGGAGCAATACACAGCGATCGAGGGATCGCGAAAGTCTTGTACCAAGGGAATGGGGAAGCGGGACAGTCTTAGAGGGCCAGTTGGCACGCCACGCACCCTGCGCACAGTTCTCAATCCTCGAACCGGGGGGTACGGGGGCTGGCGATGGTACTTGCTGTCCTACTCACTTCTTTTCAAGATGGTCGTGAGGGTAGCATCGATGGTCCAGCCAGACCAGAGAGTTCTTCAAGCCGCGACGAGGTCAGCAGGGCTTGGTCAGGAGTACTCCGTAGTACTCGTAGGCAGGTAGAGCCGCGACAGCGTCCGCAGGGCTCCGGATGGTAGCAAATGTCTCTTGTTCTCAAGAGTGGGCTGCGACGAGGTCAGCAGGGCTCCGGTGGTTCAGGTCTTACTCTACGAGAGGGAGCCGCGACAGCGTCAGCAGGGCTCGGTGGTTCAGTTCCGTAGCTTCGAGGATGAGCAGCGACGATGTCAGCAGGGCTCGGTGGGTCAGAGTCTGTGCTCCTCAAGGTCAGCCGCGATCAGATCAGCAGGGCTTTCTTGTCCAAGATACAACTGCCGGCTAGATGGAAGGCAGGCTGTCTTATAGTCCAGGAGCTCTTTGATGTCCGGACCCTCAGAGGCAGGAGGCCGGAGGTCCGAGGGCCAGGCGCCCGATTGTCTGGGCGGCTGGGTCTTTGATGCTTTTGGACCATGCGTCCATGGAATCCCAGACGCTCATCAGGGCCTGGAGTCAGCTCGCTAGGAAGCTAAAAGGTGCGATCGAAACCAGCCCCCAGGGATGGTTCGGAGGTGTGAGGACAACCAGTTTCTCTGGAGGGGGCCGGAGGTGTGATGGAAGCCTTGGTTTCGGGTACTTGGTGAGTCGTTCACCCCCCGGGCAGGTCGGGCGCGCCGGACGCGCACGCCCAGCTGCAGCCGGGAGCGGCCAGAGGCTGCCGAAAGGGAAGAAGGCGGCCGGCTGGCGGGGTGGCCAAAACATGGAGTCTGATGGCCACGTGCAGGGGGCAGGCACTCGGTCTGGAGGTCGTCTCAGGTCCGATGTAGGAGTCTCGTGTATAGTTCTGGATGGACGGGAATCAGTTCCGTCCGTCGTTCTGGAGTTATGGGGGTCAGCGAGGGCCACGCCACGAGGCCGGGTCCAACAGGCGCCCATGGTGTTGAAAGTGGGTACCGTGGTGTTAAAAGTGGGTGCCCGTGGTGTTAAAAGTGGGTGCCCATGGTGGTGAAAGCGGGTGCCCGTGATGTTGAAAGCGGGTGCCTGTGGTGTTGAAAGCGGATGCCCGTGGTGTTAAAAGTGGGTGCCCGTGGTGTTAAAAGCGGGTGCCCATCGTGTTGAAAGCGGGTGCCCATGGTGTTGAAAGTGGGTGCCAGTGGTGTTGAAGGTGAGTGCCTGTGGTGTTGAAAGTGGATGACCGTGGTGTTGAAGGCAGTTGCCCATGGTGTTAAAAGTAGGTGCCCGTGATCTTGAAGGCGGGCGCCTGTGGTGTTGAAGGCAGGTGCCCCTTGGTGTTGAAAGTGGGTGCCCATGGTGTTGAAAGTAGGCGCCCATGGTATAGACACGGGTGCCAGTGGTGTCGAAAGCGGGTGCCCGTGGTGTTGAAAGTAGGCGTCCATGGTGTTGAAGGCGGGTGCCCGTGGTGTTGAAGGCAGGTGCCCGTGGTCTTGAAGGTGGGCGCCTGTGGTGTTGAAAGCGGGCGCCCGTGGTGTTGAAAATGGGTGCCTATGGTGTTAAAAGCGGGTGCCCGTGGTGTTTAAAGCGGGTGCCTGTGGTGTTGAAAGTGGGTGCCCGTGGTGTTGAAAGTGGGTGCCCATGGTGTTGAAAGTGGGTGCCCGTGGTGTTAAAAGCGGGTGCCCGTGCTGTTAATAGCGGGTGCCCATGGTGTTGAAAGCTGGTGCCGGTGGTGTTGAAAGTGGGTGCCTGTGGTGTTAAAAGTGGGTGCCTGTGGTCTTAAAAGCAGGTGCCCGTGGTGTTAAAAGTAGGCGCACATGGTGTTGGAGGCGGGTGCCCTTGGTGTTGAAAGTGGGTGCCCGTGGTCTTGAAGGCGGGTGCCCGTGGTCTTGAAGGCTGGCGCCCTTGGTGTTGAAAGCAGGCGCCTGTGGTGTTGAAAGTGGGGGCCCGTGGTGTTGAAAGCGGGCGCCCGTGGTGATGAAAGAGGGCACCCGTGGTGTTGAAAGTAGGCGCCCATGGTGTTGAAGGCGGGTGCCTAGTGCTGTTGAAAGTGGGTTCCCGAGGGCTTGAAGGCAGGCACCCGTGGTGTTGAAAGCGGGCACCTGTGGTGTTGAAAGTGGGTGCCCGTGGTGTTAAAAGCGGGTGCCCATCGTGTTGAAAGAGGGTGCCCGTGGTGTTGAAAGCGGGTGCCCGTGGTGTTGAAAGCGGGTGCCCGTGGTGTTGAAAGTGGGTGCCCATGGTGTTAAAAGTGGGTGCCCATGGTGTTGAAAGCGGGTGCCCGTGATGTTGAAAAGCGGGTGCCCGTGGTCGTGAAAGCGGGTGCCCGTGGTGTTAAAAGTGGGTGCCCGTGGTGTTAAAAGCGGGTGCCTGTGGTGTTGAAAGTAGGCACCCATGGTGTTGAAGGAGGGTGCCCGTGGTGTTGAAAGTGGGTGCCTGTGGTCTTGAAGGCGGGCGCTCGTGGTGTTGAAAGCGGGTGCCCGTGGTGTTGAAATCGGGCACCCGTGGTGCTGAAGGCGGGTGCCCGTGGTGTTGAAGGCAGGTGCCCGTGGTGTTGATAGTGGGTGCCCATGGTGTTGAAAGTAGGCACCCATGGTGTTGAAGTGGGTGCCCGTGGTGTCGAAATCGGGTGCCTGTGGTGTTGAAAGTAGGCGCCCATGGTGTTGAAGGCGGGTGCCCGTGGTGGTGAAAGCAGGTGCCCGTGGTGTTGAAAGTGGGTGCCCGTGGTGTTGAAAGTAGGCGCCCATGGTGTTGAAGGCTGGTGCCCGTGGTGTTGAAAGTGGGTGCCCGTGGTCTTGAAGGCGGGCGCCTGTGGTGTTGAAAGCGGGCGCCCGTGGTGTTGAAAGTGAGTGCCTGTGGTGTTAAAAGCTGGTGCCCTTGGTGTTGAAAGCGGGTGCCTGTGGTGTTGAAAGTGGGTGCCCGTGGTGTTGAAAGTGGGTGTCCATGGTGTTGAAAGTGGGCACCCGTGGTGTTGAAAGCGGGTGCCCATGGTGTTGAAAGTCGGTGTCCGTGGTGTTGAAAGCGGGTGCCTGTGGTGTTGAAAGTGGGTGCCCGTGGTGTTGAAAGTGAGTGCCTGTGGTGTTAAAAGCTGGTGCCCTTGGTGTTGAAAGTGGGTGCCTGTGGTGTTGAAAGTGGGTCCCGTGGTGTTGAAAGTGGGTGCCCATGGTGTTGAAAGTGGGTGCCCGTGGTGTTGAAAGCGGGTGCCCATGGTGTTGAAAATGGGTGCCCGTGGTGTTGAAAGTGGGTGCCCATGGTGTTAAAAGTGAGTGCTTGTGGTATTAAAAGTGGGTGCCCGTGGTGTTGAAAGTGGGTGTCCATGGTGTTGAAAGTGGGTGCCCATGGGGTTGAAAGTGGGCGCCTGTGGCGTTGAAAGCAGACGCCTGTGGTGTTGAAAGTGGGTGCCTGTGGTGTTAAAAGCTGGTGTCCTTGGTGTTGAAAGCGGGTGCCTGTGGTGTTGAAAGTGGGTGCCCGTGGTGTTGAAAGTGGGTGCCCATGGTGTTGAAAGTGGGTGCCCTTGGTGTTAAAAGCGGGTGCCCATGGTTTTGAAAGTGGGTGCCCGTGGTGTTGAAAGTGGGTGCCCATGGTGTTGAAAGTGAGTGCTTGTGGTATTGAAAGTGGGTGCCCGTGATGTTAAAAGTGGGTGCCCATGGTGTTGAAAGTGGGTGCCCGTGGTGTTGAAAGTGGGTGTCCATGGTGTTGAAAGTGGGTGCCCGTGGTGTTGAAAGCGGGTGCCCATGGAGTTGATAGTGGGTGCCCCTGGTGTTGAAAGCGGGTGCCCATGGTGATGTAAGTGAGTGCTTGTGGTATTGAAAGTGGGTGCCCGTGGTGTTAAAAGCAGGTGTTCGTGGTGTTGAAAGTGGATCCCCGTGGTTTTGTAAGGGGGTTCCCGTGGTGTTAAAAGCGGGTGCCCGTGGTGTTAACAGTAGGTGCCCATGGTGTTGAAGCGGGTGCCCATGGTGTTGAAAGTGGGTGCCCGTGGTCTTGAAGGCGGGCGCCCGTGGTGTTGAAAGTGGGCGCCTGTGGTGTTGAAAGTGGGTGTCCGTGGTGTTGAAAGCGGGCGCCCGTGGTGTTGAAAGCGGGCACCAGCGGTGTTGAAAGCGGGCGCCCATGGTGTTGAAAGCGGGTGCCTGTGGTGTTGAAAGTGGGTGCCCGTGGGGTTCAAAGTAGGCGCCCATGGTGTTGAAGGCGAGTGCCCGTGGTGTAGAAAGTAGGCGCCCATAGTGTTGAAGGCAGGTGCCCGTGGTGTTGAAAGTGGGTACCCGTGGTGTTGAAAGTGGGTACCTGTGGTATTGAAAGTAGGCGCCCATAGTGTTGAAGCGGGTGCCCGTGGTGTTGAAAGTGGGTGCCCGTGGTTTTGAAAGTAGGCGCCCATTGTGTTGAAGGCGGCTGCCCGTGGTGTTGAAGGCAGGTGCCCGTGGTGTTGAAAGCGGGTGCCCGGGGTGTTGAAAGCGGGCGCCCCTGGTGTTGAAAGCAGACGCCCATGGTGTTGAAGGTGGGTGCCCATGGCGTTGAAAGTGGTTGCCGTGGTGTTGAAAGTGGGAGTCCGTATTGTTGGAAGCGGACACCCATCGTGTTGAACGCAGGCACCCATGGTGTTGCAAGTGGGTGCCTGTGGTTTTAAAAGCGGACCCCTGTGATTTTGAAAGCAGACGCCCGTGGTGTTGAAAGTAGGTGCCCGTGGTGTTGAAAACGGGTGCCCATGGTGTTGAAAGTGGGTGCCCGTGTTGTTGAAAGCGGGTGCCTGTGGTGTTGAAAGCGGGTGTCCATGGTGTTGAAGGCGGGTGCCCGTGGTGTTGAAAGTAGGCAACCATGGTGTTGAAGGCGGGTGCCCGCGGTGTTGAACACGGGTGCCCATGGTGTTGAAAGCGGGTGCCCGTGGTGTTGAAAGCCGGCACCCGTGGTCTTGAAAGCGGGTGGCCATGGTGTTGAAGGCGGGTGCCTGTGGTGTTGAAAGTGGGTGCCCGTGGTGTTGAAAGTGGGAGCCCGAGGTGTTGAAAGCGGGAGTCCATATTTTTGGAAGCCGACACCCGTGGTGTTTAAAGCAGGCACCTGTGGTGTTGAAAGTGGGTGCCCGTGATGTTGGAAGCGGACGCCTGTGGTGTTGGAAGCAGGCACCCGTGGTGTTGGAAGCAGGCACCCGTGGTGTTGAAAGTGCGTGCCCGTGGTGTGGAAAGCGGGCGCCCGTGGTGTTGAAAGTGAGTGCCTCGTGGTGTTTAAAGCGGACGCCCGTGGTGTTGAAAGCAGATGCCCGTGGTGTTGAAAGTGGGTGCCCGTGGTGTTGAAAGTGGGTGCCCGTGGTGTTGAAAGCACGTGCCCGTGGTGTTGAAAGCGGGTGCCCGTGGTGTTGAAAGCGGGTGCCCATGGTGTTGAAAGTGGGTGCTTGTGGTGTTGAAAGTGGGTCCCATTGGTGTTAAAAGCGGGTGCTCGTGGTGTTGAAAGTGGATGCCCGTGGTGTTGAAAGTGGGTGCCCATGGTGTTAAAAGCGGGTGCCCGTGGTAATAAAGTAGGCGCCCATGGTGTTGAAGGCGGGTGCCCGTGGTGTTGAAAGCAGGCACCCGTGGTGTTGAAAGAGGGTGCCCGTGGTGTTGAAAGCGGGAGTCCGTGTTGTTGGAAGCAGACGCCTGTGTTGTTGAAAGCAGGCACCCGTGTTGTTGAAAGTGGGTGCCCATGGTGTTGAAAGGAGGCGTCTGTGGTGTTGAAAGCGAGCACCCGTGGTATTGAAAGTGGGTGTTAAAAGCGGACCCCAGTGATTTTGAAAGCAGACGCCCGTGGTGTTGAAAGTGGGTGCCCGTGGTGTTGAAAGAGGGTGCCGGTGGTGTTGACAGTGGGTGCCCGTGGTGTTAAAAACGGGTGCTCATGGTGTTGAAAGTAGGCAAACCAAAAAATGGAGGAAGTTACCCTTATAAACTTTTCAGGTGGGGGGTATGCAAAGCTCAAAAAGACCTAGACCCTATCGCACTCTATTGCACAGAAAGATTTTCAGTTGTGGTAGGAAATCCTACCAAATATCCAAACACTATGTGTTAAAGCAGGCAAAATGACATTTAGCAAGACAAGCAGTATTTAAATGATATTCTCAGTATCACAACACATTTTGAAATCACAACCAAAAAGAAATTTTCAATAAAAAAGCATTTTTACTATTATTCATGAATCATGAGCCTGGGGCCTCCCTAATGGTTACAATCTAAAAGAATAAAAACCTGTCTCTCTTGGATGAGATCAGTACAAGAAGTTAAAAAAGAGTTGACGCGGCGTTTCGGTGTACAGTAGTTTCCACCTTCATCAGGATGTAACAATTTCTTGTATTAAAATCTAAAAAATGAAACACAATACTTTTTAGAAGACTCGCATATGTTGTGAAACCTGTCCTATAGTTGCTAATATTAGTAAGATGCCTGTCTCTTTTATACTTCTGACCATCAGCCTTTGTTGGATACTTCAATTTCATTTTGGTTTTCTAACAACTGTTAAGATCTATAGGGCTTCAAAAGTATTTATTGTTGCTCCTATAGTTGTTACTCTAATCGGCATGGCGCAGTTAATTTTATACTTTAGGCCCATGGTCTTGAAGGCGAGTATCTGTGGTGTTGAAAGTGGGTGCCCGTGTTGTTGAAAGCCGGTGCCTGTGGTGTTGAAAGCGGGTGTCCATGGTGTTGAAGGGGGGTGCCCGTGGTGTTGAAAGTAGGCACCCATGGTGTTGAAGGCGGGTGCCCGTGGTGTTGAAAGTGGGTGCCCGTGGTGTTGAATGCGGGTGCCCGTGGTGTTGAAAGTGGGTGCCCGTGGTGTTGAAAGCCGGCACCCGTGGTGTTGAAAGCGGGTGGCCATGGTGTTGAAGGCGGTGCCTGTGGTGTTGAAAGTGGGTGCCCGTGTTGTTGAAAGTGGGCCCCCGTGGTGTTGAAAGCGGGAGTCCGTGTTGTTGGAAGCAGACGCCTTTGCTGTTGAAAGCAGGCACCCGTGGTGTTGAAAGTGGTTGCCCGTGGTGTTGAAAGCAGGCGCCCGTGGTGTTGAAAGCAGGCGCCCGTGGTGTTGAAAGTGGGCGCCTGTGGTGTTGAAAGTGGGTGCCCGTGGTGTTAAAAGCGGACCCCCGTGATTTTGAAAGCGGACGCCCGTGGTGTTGAAAGTGGTGCCCGTGGTGTTGAAAGTGGGTGCCTGTGGCGTTAAAAACGGGTGCCCATGGTGTTGAAGGCGGGTGTCCGTGGTGTTGAAAGTGGGTGCCCGTGGTGTTGAAAGCGGGTGCCAGTGGTGCTGAAAGCGGGTGCCAGTGGTGTTGAAAGCGGGTGCCTGTGGTGTTGAAAGTGGGCACCGGTGGTGTTGAAAGCGGGTGGCCATGGTGTTGAAGGCGGGTGCCTGTGGTGTTGAAAGTGGGTGCCCGTGGTGTTGAAAGTGGGTGCCCGAGGTGTTGAAAGCGGGAGTCCATATTGTTGGAAGCTGACACCCGTGGTGTTGAAAGCAGGCACCTGTGGTGTTGAAAGTGGGTGCCCGTGGTGTTGAAAGCGGGAGTCCGTGTTGTTGAAAGCGGATGCCCGTGGTGTTGAAAGCAGGCACCTGTGGTGTTGAAAGTGGGTGCCGTGGTGTTGAAAACGGGCGCCCGTGGTGTTGAAAGTGGCTGCCTGTGGTGTTGAAAGCGGACGCCTGTGGTGTTGAAAGCGGATGCTCGTGGTGTTGAAAGTGGGTGCCCGTGGCGTTGAAAGGGGGTCCCCGTGGTGTAGAAAGTGGGTGACCGTGGTGGTGGAAGCGGGTGCCCTTGGTGTGTAAAGTAGGCGCCCATGGTGTTGAAGGCGGGTGCCCGTGGGGTTGAAAGTAGGCGCCTGTGGTGTTGAAAGGGGGGGCCCGAGGTGTTGAAAGTGGGTGCCCGTTGTGTTCAAGGCGGGTGCCCGTGGTGTTGAAAGTGGACACCCGTGGTGTTGAAAGTGGGCATCGGTGGGGGGGAGGGGGGAACGGAGCATATTTACCATTACCATATGAAATGGGCTCAAAGTAACCACATATTTTTGTGCAAAAAAATAATTTGTTCAATATAAATAAAAAATATCTGATATGCATGCAAAACTCTTCCATGTGTGACTTTTTTTTTAATCAGGTTCTGACTCGAGCCTCAGGGAGGTTCCCAAATCCGTCTTCTTCCTCCTCCCCCTCATCCATGGCCCGGCTGAGAGCCTGAAAATGCAAAAGGCAAGTAGGGAAAAGGAAAAAGGATATGCATAATATTTGAAGAAGAGGAAGGGGGTAGTGAAGATGACATGGATGCACATTGAGGGTACCTTGCTGCTGCAGGCTGTGACCCCTTGTTTCAGAGGTCATGAAGAAAGAGGAAGGAACAGGAAATAAGCAGGACTCCTCAAGCACTCTTTGCCCATCCCTTACCTCCTACAAGTACACAGGAGTGTTTTGATGCGCCAAGGGTGGGGCAAGGGGTACATTTTTTGAAACCATGAGAATGTATGGGGTTTGTGGTGACCCTTGTGCTGTCCATGGTACTTTTTTGAGTTGATTATCCATTACCAGAGGCTGGCTGATACGGGGCGTGGTAGTGGGTTGGGCGCAGGTTGTTTAAAAAATAAAATTACACTTACATGGCCGCCGACTCGCCTCTGTTCTTCTTCTGTCGAAGATTTAGGAACAGGTAGCACCCAGGCTTCCAGGCTCCCATAGCCAAGCACGACGTTGATAATAGCAGTGTTGTGATTGGTCTGAGCTCCGTGGTTAGACACCTAGACAGGGAGTGGGAGCCTGGGCATGTTCTCCGCCCAGGCTGTGTATTACAGCTGGTGGAGAACATGGTAAGTGCGCATGACTGGCCGGCCAAACCGTCATGCGCACTTAAGTGCTCATACCACTCCTCCCCCTACTGGCTAATAGCCCAGTCCCACCCCACCCCACCCGCCCCTCCCCTTAAACAAAGCACAACTGGGCCAATATGGGAAAAATAACATGATAACATTGTGTTAGTATCATTTAATTTTTCCTGTGGGATGACGCTCTTCCGCCTTAGAGGAGGAAATGCCGCTGTACCATTACTGAAGGCAGGTGGTCAAGGAACAGCAAGCCGGGAAACAGAACCAATGATTGCAGAAGAGTCCAGGAGAAGGCGGGAACCAGAGGTGAACATCAGCCAATCAGGAAGTAGCCATTGACAGCGTTCTATCAATCTTATCTAAACATCGACGGAATTGGTTATTTATGGCCCAGATTCCACTGGGTTCATGGGAGCCATACATGTCATAAACCTCAGTCACGTGACTGGCAGCTGAGGGATTTAATAGTGCATTGGATTGTGAGGAAGAGAGTAGTGCTCAATAATAAACAATATAAAGGTGGGCACCAAGGCATGGCAGAGATGCCACAAAATCAGGAGAAGGTCCCGGCTGTGAAAAGATAACCACTGTATTGGGACCACGAAAGGAACGAAACGCACAATTGGATAGGGGTGGCTCAAGGCCAGAATCCAGCAGAGGCTCGAAGGAGCAGCAAAATAGGTGCCCGTGGGCACAACGGAAGTGGGTTCTGTTGCCAGCAAGATGGCTCCATGAAACACTCGCTGCTGACATCTGCACTGATCAGCAGGCAATGAGTTTGAATCCTGGAGATGTCAACTCTGCCTTCCATCCTTCCAAAGTCAGTAAGTGAAGTACCATGTAATGCTTTACGGTAATTACCAGTAAGACCTTCTACTTACAGCGCTTGGGACAGGGAAAGGATGGTATAGTAGGTGGCGAGAGCGGAATATCACAGGGGGCAGCATCATTGGATATCAGCTAAAGAACTTCTATGAGGTGTTGACGTTTTGCAGAGTGACCTTAGCTCATCCACAGGGTGCTTAAATGTGGAGATCCTGCAGCCAGGCTGGCACTGCATGGCTGTAGCATGCGATTGGTGGAGCTCCTGCAAGATCCCCTGCAACCATTACCAGTCATGTGGCCCCTTTCCTGCACCTCTAGGCCCCTAGCCTCCCTGCAGGCATCTGTCCAGAGGTCCCTCTGAGAGGGACTGCAGTCTTATGATGTGGTCTCCTAAACAGCAGTGGGCATGGCCTGCAACCATTTCCAGTCATGTGACCCCCTTCTTGCACCTCGAGGTCCCCAGCTCCCCTGCAGGCATCTGGCCAGAGTGTGGGAGCGAGCCTTTCCAGAGGCCCACCGGGCAGGGGTTCTCCCTTTTTGGGCCTCAAGTCCTTAGACCAACAAAATAGAGATTGGCACGGAAGCTGTAATATTAAACAAACGTTTTATTATCAACACTCATGAGTGGGGACTACATCAATGCAGAACCCTCAGGCAATGTATGAGGCAGTACATGGAATACAGAAACCAAGGGGCTTACATACACCTTTTACTGAAGAGTACGCATGGAGACTCAAACAGAGGCGGTACAAGTGTACATACGGATAGCATTTCACATATAAGGGTACATGAGAATCACTTAGTCAACAGAGTGGGAGGAGTTACATAGTTGCGGACATCAGTTAAAATAGCCTGACAGTTGCATTTAAGACAGGTGCATTCTGACAACTACATGACTTACTGAGCATGCGCAAGGCTCTGGCTACGCACTGAAGGAGTTAACTATGTTGATGACTCAGACGAAATACAAGGGCAGGCAACAGTGAAGATGGGAGGAGCACATAGCAAGCACATGGCTAACTAAAATGGCACCTCCCATTGACAGCCTAGATGAAGGCGAGGAGTACCGACGGACAGAGCGGTGCTCCATTTGTACCTGAGCTGTAGCCGGGTGAGGTGGAGAGCTCATTCCCCAGATTGTGGGTGATATGATTTTTTGATCACTTAATACACATTTATCAACAGTAGCATATCATTGTTAAGGTCCTGAGGAAGCAGACAGGTATCTTGTGAGCCTACAAATCTGCAGAAACATGTCGACCTGGATTACACCTAAGTAGTTATTTGTAAACACTACTCTGCACTGTTTTTTAACCTTGGGTGTGGGTAGGATCCCATTAAAATTCATTTTTCCACTCCCACAACCCAATATTAATTCACCAAATTACACGCTACATATAGCACTTTCTGCACTGCTAATTATTTTTACCCCCTGATACCAACATATAGCTTTCATCCATACATCACTGCATCCTTCAAACACGATTAGGACACAATCCACCTAATCCATAGTGGATTTGATTCCACTCCCTTCGGGTGAAGGATCCCAAATGATGTAGGGCGGTACAGGACGGGTATCTGATGGGAATCTATTTTTCACCATGAATACCTTGGATTCAGGGATTGCATCCTATCAATAACACATAGTTGTCTAGATAGCTTCATTTTGTTCTTTGACCCGTTGTTATACATGGTTTTTCACTTTTAACTAAAATGGCTGCCAACACCAAAATGGCTTCAGCTCATGCTAGCAGAGATCTCTGCTAGCTTCCACAAGAGGTCCCTCATAGAGGGGCTGCGGTCTGCTTACGGGCCCCATGTAAAGCAGTGGACATGGCCTGCAACCATTCCCAGTCACGTGACCCCCTTCTTGCACCTCCAGGCCCCCAGCTCCCCTGCAGGCATCTGGCCAGAGGTCCCTCAATGTGGGACTGTAGGCTGCTTATGGGGACCCCTGTAACGCAGTGGAGAGAGCCTGCAAGCAGGGCTGGACTGGGATCCACAACCGGCCGTGGCAAAGTGCTCGGCTGCCCCCCCACCCACCACCTGGGGAAGGGGGGTTGGAGGTGCCGCCGAGCTCTTTTGCGGGGCCGGTTTTTGGCCGATTTTGGTACAGGGCCAATTTTGCAGCTATGCTTCAAAACGGCCCTGTAACAAAAACGGCCCCCAGGGGCCCAAAACTGGCCCCCACCTGTGCGGCGCACTGGGGGATTGCCCGGTGCCCGCTATGGCCAGTCCAGCCCTGTCTGCAAAGTCACATCCGAAGGCACACAGTAGAAGCAGTGGAGACCTCTCTGGCTGCAAGCACCATCTGCACTTTACTTTTATTTCACCTTGTTTTCTATAGTTACCAATAAGAAGGAGACTCTACTTCATTTGTCACTTTAGTCATCAGATTGTATTTTAATTTGGTCATATGTATTTAACTGAAATATAGGAGACATGTCCATTCTTGAATTGCAAGTTTTGTTTTTAATTGGTGCACCAAGTGGACCACAATTATAGCCTATCACACCAGCACTTAATTCGCTTGTTTGCGCGGCAGGGGTGGGGGGGGGGGGGGGGTGGGGGAGGAGCTAGAACCACAGAGGCTTCATTTCCATTTTATTCAATTTTGCGAAGTTTCTCATAGAAAGCGACAGCCCAACCAAAGGGGGCATTCCTTTGACTAGGTTGTATTTTATATTTGGTTTTATTTTATTTTTTTAAGACACCTTGGGGAAATGTTGTTCACTGAATTGCAATGTAACGGAGACGAAAATTCGAAAGAACAAAATGAATATGCAATTTTTAATATATTTAATCTGCTTTCACTATTCATTTTTTAATCTCTTGACTTATAATGTATATTGTCTGGCATACATTTGTAAAGCTGGAACGGCTTTTTGCCAGAACGAACCCACCACACTGACAAGGGGACTGGGCCTTTCAGGTTTAGGAAGCGCCGAGAAGGCGGCTCGGGGAGGGGCAGAGATACTGCTTTCCAAGGATCACACATTGCTTTTACCGCTCTGTGAACAGCAACATTCATCCAGCAGCCATTACAGTAGCGTCTGCCGTAATACATGCAGATGCAAACAGTGCAACAAGGGGCTAGCCAGGAAAGTACCCTCCCCCCCCCATACTCACAATCACTTTGAACCGTTTCGTAAATAGCAACCAATAAGCGAGTGAGTGGGGCCGCCGAGACCAGCAATCGCTTCCTATGAGGCAATTCATCATTTTCCTCCCTACCATCAATCCCTCTTTCAACTTGTCCATCTTCTCTCCTTACTTCTTTCTTCTTGTGAATTTTACTTACATCCATCAATCATTTTTTCCTGCATCCGCTTTTCATTTCCTGATCCATACATTCTCCAGTCTTTCCCCCTTCCTCTATCCATCCCACCATCCAAACATCCATCCATTTTTAATTCCTTTCTTCTTAAATGATTTATCCTTTTCTTCATCCATCCACCCACTTCTCCATTCATCCACCACCCAGTCCATCCTTTTTACATTGATTTATCCTTTTCTTCATCCATTCACCCTTCTCTGCATCCATCCACTCTCCATCCATCATCCTTCCATCTTTCTCTCATTTATCCCTCAGTCATCTCTGCATTCATCCATCTCCCAAATCCATCCATCCA